>NW_027362769.1:6582500-6750000 GCF_046119375.1 Phyllobates terribilis
TTCCACGGGTCAAATCTCTGTATTACCCTGTTTTTGGCATTTTTTGCTGTAAAAATAAACTGTAATAGTGTCTCCCTGACTGCTCACACACCAATATATCTGTTTAAAAGAGTCTGGTGTATGCCAGAAAAATAGAACTGTGGTTTTGCAGTTCCACGGGTCAAATCTCTGTATTATCCTGTTTTTGGCATTTTTTGCCGTAAAAAAAAACAGTAATAGAGTCTCCCTGACTGTTCAGACACCAATATATCTGTTTAAAAGAGTCTGGTGTAGGCCAGAAAAATAGAACTGAGGTTTTGCAGTTCCACAGGTCAAATCTCTGTATTGTCCTGCTTTTGGCATTTTTTGCCATAAAAAAAAACTGTAATACTGTCTCCCTGACGGGTCAGACACCAATATATCTGTTTAAAAGAGTCTGGTGTACACCACATAACTATAACTGTGGTTTTGCAGTTCCACGGGTCAAATCTCTGTATTATCCTGTTTTTGCCTTTTTTTTGCGCAAAAAAAACTGTAATAGTGTCTCCCTGATTGGTCAGACACCAATATATCTGTTTAAAAGAGTCTGGTGTAGGCCAGACAAATAGAACTGTGGTTTTCCTCTTCCACATTTCTAATCTCCTTTTTATTACCCTTTCTCCATTGGTAGTGCGATTGTAAGCTTTTTTACGTCATTTACAATGAGCAAGGCGCGTGGCAAGGGACGTGGAACTGGACGTTCTGGTGATGGTGCGTGTAGAGGACAGGGCCGTGGCCAAGGTGAAAATGTGCCACAACCAACAGCCACATCTTCTCGCTCTCATTTTTGACCGAATTACTTGGGAAGCACACTACAACACCAGTATTGCGAACTGATCAGTGTGAACAGGTTATTAATTGGATAGCAGATAATACTTCCAGTTACCTGGGCACCACCACCTCCAGTCTGTCTTCCACATGGTCAAGTTTTAGTAGCCGTGAGTCTCGACCGCATACTCCTCCTCACCCTGATGCTCCTTCCTCCCACCATGCCGAGTGTCGTCAGACAGCAGCTGATCCCACACTTGGACACTCTGAAGAGCTGTTCACTGCTCCATTTCCATATTTGTGCCTCTCGCCTGCTCCGCTTGAAGTGGTGGAAGAGGAGATCCCATGTAGCGATGCCCAGATATTTGAACAGCCACGGCCAGAGGAAGTCGATGCTGGCAATTTGTCACAAGAGGTGGACGATGACAAGACACAATTGCCACGAAGTGAGGAGGAGGATCGTGGTGTGCAAGTGGAAGAGGAGGAGGTGGTGGATGATCTAGTAACTGACCCAACATGGCAGGAGGACACGGAGAGCGAGGCCAGCAGCACACAGGCGGAGGGAGGCAGAGTACCCCAACAGGCAGGAAGAAGCAGTGTGGTGGCTGCACACAGAAGGCGGGCAACAGTTCCCCGTAACACCAACACGAGGGACGTTGCCAGTACAACCGGTAAGTCTTCCAGAGTCTGGAATTTTTTTAAAGACTCTGCTGATAACCCCAAAAAGGCCATTTGTACCACCTACCTTGACAGCATCAGCAGGGGTGACAAAACTACCAGCCTGACCACCACCAGCAGGATCAGGCACATGGCAGCAAAGCACCTGACTTTGTGGGGCGAACCCCAGGGTCCACGACCAGTGTCAGTGAGTGTTACCACTGCTTCTTCCGCTGTTGTGCGTGTAATAGAACCCCCTGTTGTGCGTGCAAGGCAATCCCCTGTCCATACTGCATGCAAAGATGCCCCCTCCTCTCAGTCTTCACTTGTTATGGCAGTTTATCAAGAAACAGCATCAACATCCATGTCCACGTCCCACCGCAGCGTTCAATTGTCCATATCCCAGAGCTTTGAACGAAAGCGCAAATTCGCAGCCAACGCCCCACATGCCACAGTCCTAAATTCGCACATTTCACGACTGCTTGCGTTGGAAATGCTGCCTTTTGAGTTGTGGACAGCTGTGAATGAACAGGCAGATCTGTGGCTGAGACCGCTGAACCTACATACAGGCATTGTCATGTGTGACAATGGCCGTAACCTTGTGGCGGCACTGAGACGAGGTGAGATCACACACGTACCATGCCTGGCTCATGTGCTTAACCTCGTGGTTCAGCGGTTTCTTAAATGGTACCCCGAGTTGCCAGATCTGCTCGTCAAAGTACGCCGCCTGTCAGCTCATTTTCGCAAGTCGGCTACAGCTTCCGCCACCCTTGCTGTGTTGCAGCAGCGTTTGCAGCTTCCGGCACACCGACTGGTGTGTGATGTCCCCACATGTTGGAACTCTACCCTCCACATGTTGCAAAGGATTTGTGAGCACAAGAGAGCAGTTGTGGAGCACCAGCTGCAACAAGGCCGTCGATATTCAGGTCAGACTCCACACATAAGACCTCAGGAGTGGACCTGGATGTCTGACATATGTACCATCCTGACAAACTTTGAGGAGTCCACCAAGATGAGGGGATGACGCCATCATTATCGTCAGCATCCCACTTGTCTGTCTTTTGCAACGCTCTCTGCAGAGAATTAAAGAGGAGGCATTGCAGCCAGAGTATGATGAGATGGATCAAGAACCTGTAATGGGCGATTACACAGAGCCCAGCCTCATCTCATCCCAATGTGCATTGGGGGACAATGAGGGAAAGGAGGAGGAGGAGAAGGAGGAAGAACAGGAGTTGGTATCATGATCTGTAGACGGTAGTACCTGTACAACTGTCATACAGTCGGTTCAGCGTGGGTGGCCTGAGGACAGGGGGGAGGAGGAGGAGGAGGAGAGCATGGTCAGTCATCATCTTGGTGAGGACATGGAAGTCTTGCCAGTTACCAGTCTGGCACGCTGCCTTAACCGTGACCTCGCGTTGCGAAAATGTTGGGTGATAGTCATTACTGGTTGGTGACACTTTTACTCTCACTCTCTTATTCCTGAGGTGGAAAGGTCTACCAAAATGCGGCAGTACCATAAGGCCCTTGCTGTTGAACTGTTAAAAAAAATTCCCATCTGAACACGCTAGCGGCAGAGGTCACAGTTCGTTGACCAACCAAGGCGAACAGGCGAGAGAGACGCAACTCCAATCCAGCAGAGGCAGGGGAACACTGTCAACATTTTGGGACAGTTTTCTGAGACCCGCCCAGCTTACAGGCCCTAAGGCGCGGGGTAATCTCACAAGTAGTGGAAAGTTTCAAAAGATGGTGAGGGAGTACCTTGCCGACCGTACCAGCATCCTCCGTGATTCCTCTGTGCCTTTTAATTATTGGGTATCCAAGCTGGACACTTGGAATGAACTCGCTCTGTACGCCTTGGAGGTTCTGGCCTGCCCTACCACTAGCGTGTTATCGGAGCGTGTTTTTAGTGCTGCTGGGGGATTTATAACTGATAAGCGCACTTGCCTGTCAACTGACAATGCTGGCAAGCTGACCCTTATCAAAATGAACAAGGGCTGGATTGGGCCAGGCTTCTCATCAACACCAAATGACAGCAAAGTAACATAAAGTCAAATCCACTGGGTTATTTCAGGAGGTGTATTAACATGCACCGCTTCACACCCACACATGGGTATACGCTTCCTCAATTCGGCATTTTTTTGCTCTTCTCCTTATCCTCAGCCTCCACCACCACTATACCACCAGGGTGACCGTGGTCCGTGTTGCCAGCATTGCAAGTTCCTCCGTCCTAATTTTTGGCAGCTTTTGCTTGGAAGGCATAGGCAAAGACTATGGGAGACCTACTCCCCAATAATGGGAATAACGTTTTTAATATGCTGTACTGCATGGCTCTTGTAAGGTGCATGAAAACCATCTTGTTAAGCTACTGCGACCTCCACCACTTCTCCAAGGGGCATTAAAACCATCTTGTTAAGCTACTGTAACCTCCACCACTCTTCCAAGGGGCATTTAAACCATCTTGTTAAGCTACTGCAACCTCCACGTCTCTTCCAAGGGGCATTAAAACCATCTTGTTATGCTAATGCGACCTCCACCACTTTTCCAAGGGGCATTAAAACCGTCTTGTTAAGCTACTGCGACCTCCACGTCTCTTCCAAGGGGCATTTAAACCGTCTTGTTAAGCTACTGCAACCTCCACGTCTCTTCCAAGGGGCATTAAAACAGTCTTGTTAAGCTAATGCGACCTCCATCACTTTTCCAATTGGCATTAAAACCATCTTCTTAAGCTAATGCGACCTCCACCACTTTTCCAAGGGGTATTAAAACCGTCTTGTTAAGCTACTGCGACCTCCACCACTTTTCCAAGGTGCATTAAAGCTGTCTTGTTAAGATACTGTAACCTCCACCACTCTTCCAAGGGGCATTTAAACCATCTTGTTAAGCTATTGCAACCTCCACTTCTCTTCCATAGGGAATTAAAACCGTCTTATTAAGCTAATGCGACCTCCATGTCTCTTCCAAGGGGCATTTAAACTGTCTTGTTAAGCTACTGCGACCTCCACCACTTCTCCAAGGGGCATTAAAACCGTCTTGTTAAGCTACTGTAACCTCCATGTCTCTTCCAAGGGGCATTTAAACTGTCTTGTTAAGCTACTGCGACCTCCACCACTTCTCCAAGGGGCATTAAAACCGTCTTGTTAAGCTACTGTAACCTCCAGCACTCTTCCAAGGGGCATTTAAACCATGTTGTTAAGCTACTGCAACCTCCACGTCTCTTCCAAGAGGCATTACCATTTTGTTAAGCTACTGCAACCTCCAGGTCTCTTCCAAGGGGCATTAAAACCATCTTGTTAAGCTAATGCGACCTCCACCACTTTTCAAAGGGGCATTAAAACCGTCTTGTTAAGCTACTGCGACCTCCATGTTGTAACAGGACAGGGAGGTGGAACCTCAGAGCAACTATACAAAGGTGCAGTCCTTGTAAGGAAGCGGGTGGCTCCCAGGGAAGGTGGGCAGGTAGTCATGGCAAGTGACAGGGACAGTCTCTGGGTAGAAGGGCAGGTAGTCACGGCAAGTGACAGGGACAGTCTCTGGGTAGAAGAGCATGAGGTCACGGCAAGTGACGGGGACAGTCTCTTGACAGGCGGATGGTCACGGCAAGTGACGGCAGAGCCTCCAGGTAGGCTAGCAGGCTGGTAGCAGGTGAGCGCTCCCAGGTGAGCGGGCAAGAATCTCTGGACTGGCAGGTGGTCACGGCAAGAGACGGCAGAGCCTCCAGGTAGGCTAGCAGGCAGGTAGTAGGTGAGCGCTCCCAGGTGAGCGGGCTGGAGTCTCTGGACAGGCAGGTGGTCACGGCAAGTGACGGCAGAGCCTCCAGGTAGGCTAGCAGGCAGGTAGCAGGTGAGCGCTCCCAGGTAAGCGGGCAAGAGTCTCTGGACGGGCAGGTGGTCACGGCAAGTGACGGCAGAGCCTCCAGGTAGGCTAGCAGGCAGGTAGCAGGTGAGCGCTCCCAGGTGAGCGGGCTGGAGTCTCTGGACAGGCAGGTGGTCACTGCAAGTGACGGCAGAGCCTCCAGGTAGGTTAGCAGGCAGGTAGCAGGTGAGCGCTCCCAGGTGAGGTGGCGGGCAGATCCATAGACAGACTGACAGGTGTTGGAAGGCTGACTGTCGGACCGCAGGAATGCAAGCAGATAGACAGAAATCAGGTAGGAATCAAGCAGAGATCTGGCAGGTAACTGGCAGGTATCTGGTAACGAGACCTGAGGGCTGAAGCAGAGTTGAAAGGCTTTGCAACAACATTGCTCGGGCACCTCCCCATTGGCCGGGGACTTCTTAGGACGCACGCGGCCCCTTTAAGAGAGGGGGATCGCGCGCGCGCGCCCTAAGCACAGAGCACGAGAAGCAGCGCGCGCTGCCAGGGGAGCGGGAGGAAGCCGCCGGGCGCGGAGCGGAGAGGTGAGGGGAACGGCGTCCCTGCCTAGCAGGAGGCAGGGACGCCGACACTACACACGTCTCTTCCAAGGGGCATTTAAACCGTCTTGTTAAGCTACTGCAACCTCCACGTCTCTTCCAAGGAGCATTAAAACCATCTTGTTAAGCTAATGTGACCTCCACCACTTTTCCAAAGGGCATTAAAACCGTCTTGTTAAGCTACTGCGACCTCCACCACTTTTCCATGGGGCATTAAGCTGTCTTGTTAAGCTACTGTAACCTCCATCACTCTTCCAAGGGGCATTTAAACCATATTATTAAGCAATTGCACCGTCTTGTTAAGCTACTGCGACCTCCACGTCTCTTCCAAAGGGCATTAAAACCGTCTTGTTAAGCTAATGCGACCTCCACCACTTTTCCCAGGGGCCTTTATATTGTCTTTTCATTCCACTGCAACCTCCTTGTCTCTTCCAAGGGACATTAAAACCATCTTGTTAAGCTACTGTGACCTCCACCACTCTTCCAAGGGGCATTAAAACCATCTTGTTAAGCTACTGCAACCTCAACGTCTCTTCCAAGGGGCATTAAAACCGTCTTTTTAAGCTACTGCAACCTCCACGTCTCTTCCAAGCGGCATTAAAACCATCTTGCTAAGTAAATGCGAACTCCACCACTTTTCCAAGGGGCATTAAAACCGTCTTGTTAAGCTACTGCGACATCCACCACTTTTCCAAGGGGCAATAAAGCTGTCTTGTTAAGCTACTGCGACCTCCACCACTATTCCAAGGGGCATTAAAGCTGTCTTGTTAAGCTACTGTGACGTCCACCACTCTTCCAAGGGGCATTAAAACTATTTTGTTAAGCTACTGCGACCTCCACCGCTCTTCCAAGGGGCATTAAAACCGTCTTGTTAAGCTACTGCGACTTCCGTCACTTCTCCAAGGGGCATTAAAACCGTCATGTTAAGCTACTGTAGCCTCCATCACTTTTTCAAGGGGCATTTAAACCGTCTTGTTAAGCTACTGCAACCTCCACGTCTCTTCCAAGGGTTATTAAAACCGTCTTGTTAAGCTACTGCGACCTTCACCACTTCTCCAAGGGGCATTAAAACCATCTTGTTAAGCTATTGTAACCTTCACCACTCTTCCAAGGGGCATTTAAACCATCTTCCTAAGCTACTGCGACCTCCACCGCACTTCCAAGGGGCATTAAAACAGTCTTGTTAAGCTAATGCAACCTCCACCACTTTTCCCAGGGGCATTGATATTGTCTTTTTATTCCACTGCGACCTCCATGTCTCTTCCAAGGGGCATTAAAACCATCTTGTTAAGCTAATGCGACCTCTACCACTTGTCCAAGGGGCATTGATATTGTCTTTTTATTCCACTGCGACCTCCACGTCTCTTCCAAGGGGCATTAAAAGCGTCTTCTTGGCTACTGTGACCTCTACCACTCTTCCAAGGGGCAATAAAACCATCTTGTTAAGCTACTGCGACCTCCACCACTTTTCCCAGGAGCATTGATATTGTCTTTTTATTCCACTGCGACCTCCACATCTCTTCCAAGGGGCATTAAAACCGTCTTGGTAATCTACTGCGAGCTCCACCACTTTTCCCAGGGGCATGGATATTGTCTTTTTATTCCACTGCGACCTCCACCACTTTTCCAAGGGGCTTTAAAACTGTCTTGTTAAGCTACTGTGACCTCCACCACTTTTCCCAGGGGCATTATTATTGTCTTTTTATTCCACTGCGAAATCCACCATTTTTCCAACGGGCATTGCATTTCCTCCTAATTTTAGTCAGCTTTTGCTTTTCAATGAACACGAAGGGAGACCCACTCCCTTATAATGGGTAGAAGGTTTTTAGTATGCTTTAATCCACATCTGTTTCAAGGGTCATTGCAGTTCCTCATAATTTTTGGAAAGCCTTCCATTCACTGCTTAGTCCAACAGTGCACAGGAGACCCAGTTGCTATAAATGGAAAAAACGGTTTAGTTGAGGCCCTCTGACCTCCATGTCACTTCCAAGGGGCATTGGAGTGCCTCGAAATTTTTGGTAGGCATTGCACTCACTGCATGCCCTATAACTGTGTAGCCGAACCGCTCCTTTTGTTACAGAAACATATCCTACAAGACATATCTGGTTGACTGGCCTGATATTGATGTGAATGGTCCCTGTTCCTCCTGCTCTTTCTCCTTTGCCACCACGTCATCCATCATTCATCACCTGAAGCTTTGTTTTAACGGGAGTAATAGAACTGGGATAGTAGCAGGAAAACATCCAGCAATCCTCGGAGGAGGTAGGATATGCGCCAAAACGCTGACCACCTCATGCCTAGCCGCTACTACATACATGCGCTTGCATTCCAAGAAAACAAAGCAGATGCCAACTTCTATCATCATCATCATGCTCCTCACCTTGGCACTCTCAACTCCCCTGATGGAGAAGCCAGGGCCCACTGGAGGAGTCGGGAACCGTTTATGGACACCCGGCCGCCCCCAGGCAGCTGGGGACTGTGTGTGGACACCCGGCCGCGGGGCGGCTGGGGACGGAGTATGGACACCCGGCTGCCGCCTGGCGGCTGGGTACCGAGCGTGGACACCTCGCTGCCGGGCGGCTGGGGACTGAGTATGGATACCAGGCCGCCGACGCAGCCATGACATGGTGGCCGGCGTCTGCCTCCACATGCCTAAAAGGCCTAATTTCAAGTGCAAGCAAGCTAGCAGTATGGTATTGCAGCCTGGGGGTGGGTGGGTGGCAGGTTGCACACTTACGCTTGCATTCCAAGAAAACAAAGCAGATGCTAACTTCTATCATCATCATCATGCTCCTCACCTTTTCACTCTCAACTCCCCTGATGGAGAAGCCAGGGCGCACTGGAGGAGTCTGGTTCTCTGCTGGGCTTGTCCAATGCTGCCCTAAAGCAGGCTGGGCTAAGAAAAGTGTGGGGGAATGTTCCAAGGAGAAATAGGGGCGGCTGGGGACCGTTTATGGACACCCGGCCGCCCCCAGGTGGCTGGGGACCGTGTGTGGACAGCCGTCCGCGGGGCGGCTGGGGACCGAGTATGGACACCCGGCCGCCCCCTGGCGGCTAGGAACTGAGCATTGACACCCGGCCACCGGGCGGCTGGGGACCGAAGCAGCCATGAGGTAGTGGCCAGCTTCGGCCTCCTCCAAACTAAAAGGCCCCATTTCAAGTGCAAGCAAGCTAGCAGTATGGTATTGCAGCCTGGGGGTGGGTGGGTGGCAGGCTGAATACTTGCGATTGCATTGCAAGGAATGGGGGAGGTACAATTGAACACTGCCCTGGGACAAGGACTTGCACGGGGATAGTTGCAAGTCTGCATCTTCTGATGCGGAAAGGATCTCTTCTGATGGGCACACTTTTACGCAGTGACCTGGGTGTCAGAGATGCTTCCAGGGGTCTTCCCCATGCTGTTCCCATGTCTTTTCAGCACTGTATGCATGTGTCACACAGCACATGGCCAGATAAGATTGTAAAATGTTAAAATGACATTTCCCGGTGAATGCATTTGTCACGGTTGAAAGCAATACAAAAGTGCAAAAATGCATAAAAAATGCTACTAATGAACATAGCCCAAGGTGTGGAGGAGTAATTTTGTTTTTGGTTATTTATTTTACCTTATACACAAGTCTTTACCCTGGAAAGGAAGTTCCTTAACATATTTCACAGGAAAACCATTTCAGTTTCGTTTTTGAACTTTTTATTGTGAGCCCGTTAAAGTGGCTTTATACCTCTGACCACGTTGCTGACAGCAGTGACCTGGGAGTCAGAAATGCTTTCTGGGGCGATGCCCATGCTGTCCCCATGTGTTTTGAGCACTGTCACTATCGTTTTGGGCACTTTTTAGGCTTTCTACAGACTGACAGGGGTGCCGCCGCAAAAATGCTTGGGTCTCCCATAGACTAACATTGGGCTCATTGCTCGGGTCGAGCACCCAAGTATTACGGCGAGCTCGGCCTGAGCTTCAAGCACCCGAGCATTTTAGTGCTCGCTCAACACTATTCTTTACCATCATTTGCATGGTTCAGCCATTTCTCCCAATGAGCTTTCTTACCATAGCCTGAGGCACCCGGATGACCTCTTCACACAGACTTTGAGCTTTTCTCATAAGCTCCAGTAGTCTAATGGCTTGTTCCGTCTTCAACCAGACAAACCGCTTTGTGCGAATACATCTCCAGTGCATGTCACTTAGGATAGCCACCCTCTTCACTGTGACTTTGGTTGTGGACAGGACCAACAGCTGTTTAGTTTTTGAGGTCGAGTACACCTTACAGGCTCCCACGGCCTTCTTAAATTCTTCATGCACGGACTTACTGGTGCATTCTTCTCTCAAATCCTCGGGTACATCTATGAGGCACTTGTACCGAGACGTTTCTGTCTCACCAGTGGTTTCCAGACGATTAACCGGCTCAGGTTTCAGGGGCAACTGACTTTCAGCTTCTTCACCCTGTATGCTTCCCCTGAGCTGACTCACAGCTACAAATTCAAGAATTTTCATCTTCCATTTCATATTTATCTTCTGTTAACACTCTCTTAGTGCTCCTCAGGTCCACCTTCTCTTAGTATAAAGGAGTAAGTGCAACTTGTTTGCCCTTTTTCTTCTCCAAGGAGGCCTCATTCACTGAGTGATACTTTGCTAGGCGACCTTTGAGCTCGAAAACTTCTTCCTCTAGCTCAGCTACTTGCCTCTCA
The DNA here is from genome assembly GCF_046119375.1 of Phyllobates terribilis. Classification (NCBI taxonomy): domain Eukaryota; kingdom Metazoa; phylum Chordata; class Amphibia; order Anura; family Dendrobatidae; genus Phyllobates; species Phyllobates terribilis. Next base: position 6,593,033 of record NW_027362769.1, read on the forward strand.
GCATCCCATCTCTGAAGCTGTTCCTGCTTCAACTGCTCCTATAACAGTAGAGTTCTCTCAGACCTCTCTGTCTCCAATGCGCCCACTCGGCTCTCAACAGCCAGTCTCTCAAGCTTCTCTTGCTTCAAATGGGCTTGTAGCGACTCCTTGAGCTCCTTGATCTCGGCTCTTACATCCACCGAATCATCCGAGCTCGTATTATTCGAGGAGGTATCTGTTTCATACCTCCCATCTCCAGTGGCCAACTCCTGGCCCTGGTCTGTGGCTTCTCCGATAGACTCCTCCATCTTTTTCCGCTCAGCTTCCATCTTGATGATTCTTTCCTTAAGGCACGTCTCTGCCCTCTGGAGATTATCACATAATGTCTGCAGCTCCTTCACCTGAGCTTCCAGACCTAGGGTCTTTCAACGGAGATCACCATTTTCATCACGGGTGTCCTGCAGAGTGGTCTCAACCACTTGGCGCATGTGCTCTGCATCAGCCTTATCCTCCTCTAGTTTTTCCTTAACCTTGAGGAGATCCTCATAGTCTCTTTTAATTTGTTGCAGTTCCTTACTGAGTTCACTACACTCCTTCTTGGATTCACACAGCTCCTGGTTGAACTGTTCGCGCAGTCGTTCTAGGTTTTGATCACGTCCAGAATCTTTATCCTGCAGCGCCTCTTTAGGGCAGACAGCTCCCTATCCCTCTGGTGTAGACCCTCATCCAGATTTTGCTTCACCTGCCTCAGCTCTAACCGTACCAGGGAGAAGCTATCTTTCACCTCGTACAACTCATCTTCATACTCCGCTTTGTCAAGCTCCAATTGAGAAACCTCCTCTTTATTTCTCTGGAACCTTTCTTTCCATTTGTTGATTTCCTCGCTGCTTTCTTCCAGTTCTTGCTACAAGTTCCTTACAACCTGGTTTATTTTCTGCCGTTCAGACTCCAGGCTCAGCTGGTCTGAGAATATGTTTTCCAGGTTTTCCCTTCGTTGCTGCACGTCACTCTGACATGGCTGCCTGATAGACTCCAGCTCTTGGTCATGAATGGCCACCTCCTCTTTCAGGGCTGTCAGATCCTAATCCTTCTGTCTCAGTACTGTACCGGAGGTTGCTACTGGCAACGTCACCTCCTCTTCTGTCTCTAAAGGAGGATGCACACTTGGAACAAAGGCACACAGTATTACATTTTCTTTCATTTCACTTTCAGCAAAGACTACAGGAGCAACCTCTTTGTGGCCCGTGCACTGTTGACGACGAGAGGGGGACTTTCTCCCCTCGTCTAGCCCCTCCTGACAGAACTCTATTTCTACTTTCATAGTGTCACCATCTGCTACGGGGTCTGTGTCACTGTGTCACTTGTGGACTAACAGGTCACCTCCCACTTTGACGTCAACCCCTTCTACTGGAGCTACCCCGTTATCAACGGTCAAATTGTCATTTTTAGGTGGTACCAACCCACAACCAATAACAAATTTTGTTTTTTTATACTCCATGATCTTTTGAAAATCCGCCCCCTTTTTAGACTCTGCCCCTTTTGGACAACCACACCTAAAGGGGGTACTTTAACAAAAAAAAACACAACAGTCTTAGGACTCAGTTCACAACATCTCTTACCACCTCCCCAGGCACTCTGGGACAATACTGGCGCCCCCCGGAGAGTTCACCGAATGGTCCACAGCTGCCATTCTATACGGTGCCAACAGCTCCTGACGTTCCTGCACCATGTCCTGTAGATGTTTCTCAAATACCTGCTGCAGTTTTAACCGGCACTTTAATCGCTCAATAGCTTCAGTTTCATTTGCTGCTCTGTTCACAGCCATCGCGGTACACTATTCACACTAGACACTTCACACCGATCTCCCCGGAAAATTTTCGTGGTCCCGCCGAGCCACAGCAAACCATGTTTGAGTGCGAGGACAATTTTCGTAACCCTGCCGAGTTACAGCCAGATGCTTTAATTTTCGTGACCCCGCTGAGCCACAGCAAACCAGGTTTGAGTGCGAGGACAATTTTCGTAACCCGCCGAGTTACAGCAAGATGCTTTAATCTTAGTGACCCCGCCGAGCCACAGGAAGATGCTTGTATCCACACTCGTCGTCCTGTGCCATTACCCCTAGCAACCAGGCTGCAGTTGCCCCTAGCAACAGGGCTGCAGTTGCCCCTAGCAACCTGGCTGCAGTTGCCTGCATTCTCCAACCACATGTAAGGCAGCGCTAGTCATCATGCTGGGGGACACTCGCTTCACCTTTTGCCTGGTCTAGCAGTTTACATCAGATTTGTTCTGCCACAGCTGTGGCTTTACGGCTTCCCAGATGGGGGTCTCCAGCCCTCGTACCTTTCAAGGATACTGGCATCTCTTACGCACACAGGGATCCAGCCTCTGCCTTTCAGGACTCTTGTCTTCCAAGCCTCTTGCCCTCCAAGGCTACTGGCATCTCTTACACATAAGGATCCCGCCTCTGCCTTTCAGGACTCTTGCTGTCCAATGCTACTGGCATCCCCCACACACGGGGATCCAGCCTCTGCCTTTCAGGCTTCACCAGGCTTCACACTCTCATGGTGTCCCACACATGGGGAACAGGCCTCACACCTTTCACACCCTGTTTCAAAAGCACCAGGATTTATATATCCACCAGAGCACAAAGGACCTGTGCTGATGTCACAGTCATGTGATCAGTCCTTCTGTGTGTACAGGACCTGTGCAGATGTCACAGTCATGTGATCAGTCACCTGAGGGAGAAGTACATGGTCAGCCAGAACACACCCTGGACCATTACAGTAATGCCGCAAGCCGCTGCATTACAGTAGACTAATACGGACAGAAGGCAGGCTGACACCCCAAAATAGTGGTACAAATGGCCTGGTGCTTGTTTGTAGCAGGCAGTAGGAAATGTTTGGACTACTGGTTTGTGCAGGGCAATCAAAGATTTTATTCATAGACTAATACGGACAGAAGGCAGGCTGACACCCCAAAATAGTGGTTAAAATGGCCTGGTGCTTGATTGTAGCAGGCAGTAGGAAATGTTTGGACTGCTGCTTTGTGCAGGGCAATCAAAGATTTTTTACATAGACTTATACGGACAGAAGGCAGGCTGACACCCCAATATAGTGGTTAAAATGGCCTGGTGCTTGTTTGTAGCAGGCAGTAGGAAATGTTTGTACTTCTGCTTTGTGCAGGGCAATCAAAGATCTTTTACGTAGACTAATATGGACAGAAGGCAGGCTGACACCCCAATATAGTGGTTAGGAATTGTTTGGACTACTGGTTTGTGCAAGGCAATCAAAGATTTTATTCATAGACTAATACGGACAGAAGGCAGGCTGACACCCCAAAATAGTGGTTAAAATGGCCTGGTGCTTGTTTGTAGCAGGCAGTAGGAAATGTTTGGACTACTGCTTTGTGCAGGGCAATCAAAGATTTTTTATGTACACTAATATGGACAGAAGGCAGGCTGACACCCCAATATAGTGGTTAGGAATTGTTTGGACTACTGGTTTGTGCAGGGCAATCAAATATTTTATTCATAGACTAATACAGACAGAAGGCAGGCTGACACCCCAAAATAGTGGTTAAAATGGCCTGGTGCTTGTTTGTAGCAGGCAGTAGGAAATGTTTGGACTACTGCTTTGTGCAGGGCAATCAAAGATTTTTTATGTACACTAATATGGACAGAAGGCAGGCTGACACCCCAATATAGTGGTTAGGAATTGTTTGGACTACTGGTTTGTGCAGGGCAATCAAAGATTTTTTACGTACTCTAATATGGACAGATTGCAGGCTCTGACCCCTAAATCAGCAGGAAAAATGGACCGGTGCTAAAAAAAAAAAAAAAGGCAGCATACAATGCTAATTCTGTGTGCGCAGGAAAAATATTGCTTTGCCTCTGACAAAAGCTGTTTTAAGATGGACACTGGAAGAATACTTTATCCTCTCCCTAGCTAATACACAAGCTCTCCCCTGTACTCTGACTTTGTTGTGAGTCTTCAGCTCTAAAAAGAGCTATTTTTGGTGGTATTATGGAGCTAGTGAGCAGCTCCTTTAAACACAGAACTAGTATATACTGCAGATAACCCTTACAAGGGCTTTTGTTTGATCAAGAGGCCTAAACACTCTCCCTAGCTGCTCAGCGATCTCTCGCTATGCTTATAGAACACACATTCCAGACGCAATGTGCACAAAATGGCAGCAGCAGGGCTTAAATAGACCCTAAGACGCTGGGCAGCTAGCCAATCACAGATGTCTGCGGCATTACTGTGATTGGTTAAGAAGCCCAGCATGTTTAATGGCTGCAAAGGAGGCACCAAAACTGCAGGGCGGGACAACTGAATATAGCGAGGCGAGTACACAAATACTTGCCGAATAACGATTAACCCAAATACCATACTATTCATGCAAAGAGAAGAAATTGTGGCTAGCAGCACTCCACAGGTGGGATGCACGTCTCCAATTACCAAGGAAATCGCTTGGAGATTCACAGCAAAAGAGCAAAAATAGTCAATTCAAGTTGTCTTTTATTCCACTTTAAATAACATAACATTTCGACTCAAAGAGGCTTTATCAAGTGTACAGAATATCAAACATGGTGGCCTTATATAGTGTGGTTTACAAAGAGGAAGCAATCACCATACAGGGCCTAACTCAAAATCAATAAACATATATATATGGAATATTAAACATCAGAGTATTGCCTATCATATAATTCCATATTGAAGTGCATTGATACATAATAGAGATAAAAACACTATGTAAAACACATATTGATATGCACATAACAATTCAAACCACCAATCCCTAAAATGCATCATATCTATGGTCACCATCCACAAATCACCTGAATGCAGATCATGAATATTTAACCTGTCAGAATAACGCTGGACGCTGTCTATTTTTGCTCTTTTGCTATGACCTATGATCTGTGTCCTGAGTGTTTTCCGCAACCTCTTTTAATTACTGTGTTTCAACCTACTTATGAAAATGATAATCATTATCACCTGTTTGGTTGATTTCTATAATTGGTTATTCAACACCACACTGTAATTCTACAAAATCTCCTGCTCTGTACAAGTGTACTATAAAAAAATGATGCTGTTTTGAAGTAAAGGTGATCTCACCAAATATTTATTTTATTTAGATTTCTATTTTGTTCATTCACTTTGCAGATTCTACTATTAACACTTCTATTTTTGAAAGCATACTTACTTTGCAGCATTTTTTCTACAACTGCTAAAGCCTTTTCACAGTAATGTAAATTTAGTTTACTGTCACAACTGAGAAGCATAGTCACTACCTGCAGAAAAACAAGGTGCAATGGTAAATATTTATATTTTGCTTTGATTATTATTTAGACAATTAACTCTACCTATATATATTTGATAAATTTGTATCTTAGTATTAGCTTTATAAGTGTTATTCACAAAAGCAATAACAGAGGGCATTGTCTCGGATATAGAGGTGTCTTTGTGTTAAGTTCTCCTTTCTTTTTAAGAGTATAATAAACTGGACAAAGCCAGTTTCAAGGAATTCAGTAAAATCCATAATTTACGAATTTGTTATTCTCGAGAGTGATGAGCGAAAATGTCCGAAATCTGATCTCAAATGTTAAGTTCGACAGGAATGTGGCACATTCGGATTTGTGATCAGAAAAGGTGAGCAAAATATGTTAAATTCTGGAAAATCGGTAGCGTTTGGCGAATTTATGTGGTTACGTGATTGCGGAGCAACTACTGCGTTTTTTACAGTTTTGCTACCATAGTGCTTGCGTATGATGAGTGGGGAGACGTGGCAGATGAGAGGTTAGTGAAAACTCAGAACAGGTCAGATCAGCGGCGCGCTGTTTCTTTTATTTTTTCTTTCCTGTAGGCGGTAACTTTAAGTAAGGAAAGCGTGGCTAGCCAATCAGAGCGCAGGAAGCATTCGCAGTGTCCCAGACACAAGGGCTTCTGCAATTGGCTGCTGAAATCACACGTCCTCTCCATATAAATACCGGTCATGTTCCCTCAGCGCCATTTTTGCATGTCAGTAAAGGAGATAGATGCTGCTCAGTGTGCGCTGTTCTGTCTAATTCTAATGACAGATATTAGCTAGATAGATGGGCGCTTCTGTGAAAGTCGGATAGTGTAGATAAGTCCTGTGCTGTGTACCTGTTCAATCGACCTTGCAGCCTTTTTTTTGTGCAATTGCTGAGATTCTCACAGAAAGAGCAGGGCCTGTGGCTCAGTGCTGTGCATCGGTTGTACTGTGCTCCATGCAAACCTTCAATTTATTTTTGTACTTGCTAATGTGATAAAGCAAGCAAACCCTTGTAGGCCACTTTTTATCTTTGTGGGGTTGAAATTCAGCTATCTGCAGAGCTTGTCAGTGCAGAGCTTCTGAGTGCAGAGCACAAAAAACTTTTTTTTTCATTTGTTAATATGATAGTACCAGCTGTGTTAGCCCAGTTTGTCATTTTTTCAGTGGATGAACTTCAGCTTTATGCACAGTAAAACACATATTTTTTTGCTGTTGCTAGCCACAGTCCACCAAAGATTTTTTTTGTGTCGCAGACGTGTTATACTCTGCTATAACCACCTAGTGCTTTTAGTGGCAGTGAAATTCAACTGTTTTCGGAGTAAAAAAATAGATTTTTTCTGTTGCTAGTCACAGTCCACCAAAGAATTTTTTGTGTCGCAGATGTGTTACACTCTGCTATAAGCCACCTAGTGTTTTTCGTGGCGGTGAAATTCAGCTGTTTTCAGAGTAAAAAAATAGATATTTTCTGCTGCTAACCACAGTCCACCAAAGATTTTTTTGTGTTCCAGACGTGTTACACTCTGCTATAAGCCACATAGTGCTTTTAGTGGCAGTGAAATTCAGCTGTATTCAGAGCTTGTGCAGAGTAAAAAAAAATCTATTTTTTGCTGTTGCTAACATTAAAGCAGTCTAGATCTGAGTTTGAAATAGTTTGGAGAATATCTCCCATGTTATATAGGCCTCATCCAAAGTAAAAAAATACTTTGTTTGGTTCCTAAAGTTATACAGCAGGGACATCTCAGTGTGAAATAGTTTGGAGAATATCTCTTATGTTATACAGGCATCATCCCCAGTAAAAAAAATACTTTGTTCGGTTTTTAACACTATACATCAGGAACATCTCAGTTTTAAATAGTTTGGAGAAAATCTCCTATGTTATATAGGCATCATCCACAGTAAAAAAATACTTTGTTCGGTTAGAAACATTATACAGCAAGCCATATCTTACCTTGTCATTTAGTGCAGCTGAAATTCAGGTGTGTACAGAACGGTTGCAGAGGAAAAAATCTATTGTTTTTCTAATAGCGTGCTCCTACTACAGTATCTGAGCAACATGAGTGGGAAAGAGAGTTGTTGTGGTGGAAGGGGGAATAGTCTTGGTGCTCAAGGTATACGTGGGGTAGGTGGTTATGTTAGTGATAACACTAAATAACCAACACCGTCATGTCCTATCCAAAAACAACTGACAACTTCTGTTACTGGACGGGCTACTCCACTCCCTTTCTTTTGCAGCCGCACAGCGATACACCTTGTTGATAAGGGCCAGAAAGAGCAGGTGCTCCAGTGGAAGGCAAACGCTGCTTCAAGTGGCCTCTCCTCTTCTTCCTCCACCTCAACATCACACACAGTAGTCCACAAAGGTGGCACCCCAATTACCCATGCTTCCCCCCATGTCACAACTGTCCAAGCGCCCAACTGACTGTAGCAAACTACAGATGGGTGAGTCTGTAGAACTATTCACCCATTCTATACCATGGGCATCAGAAGTGTACTCCAAACATTCACAGAGTCAAGAAGAGGAGGAAAGCATCTGCACCGATGCCCAAATTCTTTTTTCATTGGATTCAGGGCTAGGATGTAGTAGGATCCGAGCAGGTTCCTGATCCTCATCACCAGACGTTAACCACAGGGGAGGGAGGTGATCCTGATGAGGCTCAGATACCTGAGGCTCATGCGGACTTTACTGTGCTGTCAGGGCAACAAGAGGGTCACTCTGAGAGCGAGGAATGGAGTAACATATTGGATGATGATGAGGTTGAAGATCCTACTTGGTGTGAACCCAGAGTCACGCAGCCGAGTAGGTCATCTGAGGAGGTGGAGGAGGAAGACGAGGAGGTTAACTTTCACGCAGACACGGAGTGCTGCAAGCAAGAGGAGCACTCCATCCTTTGCCACAACTATGTCTGTGGACCGCAGCGGTCACGGGTATGCAGCTTGCAGGGATGGCAAGGGTTGCCTAGCCTGGGCCATTTTTGAGACCGCAAAGGATGAGCCAACTCACGTTATCTGCACACTTTGTAAGAAAAAACTCAGTAGAGGGAAAAAGTGCAATAATTTGACTACTACATGCATGAACCTTTACATGCGCACACAACATGCGTTATGCTGGGAATCTCACTACACTAAAATGCAGACCAACGGACCTCAACAACCATCAGATGCCCCATCAACCGCATCCGCTGCTTCTTCCTCCTCCGTTACTATGCCAAGTATTGGCACGCAGGTCTCCTACCGCAAAACTTATGGTTCTCTACCCGCTCCAGTGAGGCAGAGTGAGAGCCTGTCAGTTGTAACAGAAGCAGACATGCCTGCTGTGTTTGTTTCACCGAGCACAACATACGTTTCTCAATCAACCGTAACATCTGCACCTCATTCACAGTCCAGCAGTTTGTCCGTTTCACTGTCCTCCGCCCCCTCTCTTCGCCGCAGCCAGCCCTCGGGCCCACAGTTGTGGTCACGTAAAAGATTATTTCATCCTACACATGACAAAGTTAAGAGGTTGAACTCCACCATCTGAAATCTGTTAGTCACAGAAATGCTGCCTTTCTGCCTGGTAGATACAGATGGTTTCCGAAAGCTGATATCACTTGCAGTCCCCCAGTACCAGTTGCTCAGTTGCCATTACTTCTCTAAGAAACCTGTGCCTGCGCTACACCAGCATGTCGCAGACAGCATCACCCATTCTTTGACTAAATCTATATCTGCCACAGACACCTGGACGAGTAAGCATGGCCAGGGCGTTACATCTCGCTGACTGGGAACTGGATGACTCTGGTGGCTGTGGGGACATACAGGTGAAGGGGCTGCTCCACAAATCTTGGAATTCCCAAGGCTTGCAGAACAAACCTCTGTATTTCACACTTCCTCCACTGCTTCTGCATTCTCCACCTCCTCTAGGGCCTCCACCTGCGCAATCAACCTCTGCCTAAATGAGACACGCATTCCAACAGTGCAGCGCGAATACACACCACCTCCATACTGCGCAGCCAGGGCTCACCGCATCAGGCAGTCTTCAAATTAATATGCCTTGGAGATCGTAGTCATACAGCTGAAGAGTTGTGGACAGCTCTCCAGGCTCATTTTCAGCAATGGCTGTCTCCGCTGAACCTGGAGCCAGGGAAGGCCGTGTGCGATAACAGTGCGATCCTGTTGGCGGCCCTACGCTGATGCTAACTCACACACTTGCCTTGCAAGGCTCATGTCCTCAACCTGCTGGTACAGCAATTTCTCCGCCACTATCTTGGCCTGGATGAGCTGCTTCAGAAAGTACGGAAGCTGTGTGCTCACTTCCGCCATTTTCATCCCTCATGTCATTGACTTGCATCGATACTGAGGTCTTTGTCCATGCCAGTTAACAGGTTGATATGCGATGTGCCGATGCGGTGGAATTCCACTCTGCACATGTTGCAGAGACTGTGGCTGCAGCAATGAGCCCTGATGCGGTATGTCATGTCGTATAGCCTGGGCCAAAGCAGTACGGATGTGGGACACATCACGTTTATGGAGTGGAAACAGATTAGGGACCTCTGCAACCTTCTGCACAGATTTGAAATGGCTACTAAACTAGCTAGCACTGACAATGCCATCATCAGCATCACTATTGTGGTCATCTACATGCTGCAGAAGACTTTGAGTAGCGTGCAGCAGGAGGTGGTGGCCCAAAAGAAGAGGAGTATGCGGAAGGGATAAGAATGTCTCAAAGTTCCAGACTGTCGTCACACAGGCGTATGCCAAGTGACTGTGGCTCCCCACGATCGTGGGGGTTTGGTGATACCAGACATACTGTTAGTGAAGGTGCGACAGCCGAGGAACAAATAGAGGAGGAAGAGGTGATGGGCGAGCAACAGACAGAAGACGAAGCGGGTAATCATCCCCTCTCTGTTGAACGTTGTTGGAAGGAGGGGACGATGAAACATGCATCAGTGTTACACAGTGAACAATAGAGTCTGGCTTTGGACCACCTGGAAGAGCCCGACATATAAGTGCATTCTTGCTGCACTTTCTGCAACATGATCCCCGTGTAGTTAGGATTCAAAATAATGCTGACTACTGGGTTAGATCCATGTTATAAGAGTAAATTTTGCCAGATGCTTCCCACCATGGAAAGGGACACGCTAATGTTGGAGTATCGAAACAAGATTTAAGCAAATTTAATAGAGCTTTTCCCCAAGATAGGAGTGAGGCACACAGTGAGCATCGCAGCTGTAGTCTTTCACCCTCCGGCACGTCAGTTCATCAATGCCAAAACATTAGCAGCAGCAGCAGAGTAAGTGGCAGAAGCAATTTCTGTGATTCCTTTCACACATTTTTTAGACCAGCTCGTGCACCAGCACAACAGAGTACAAGTCTGATATGTGGAGAACGACTGGAGAGGATGGTGGAGGACTATCTAGAGCTCAATGCGAATACCATCAGTGAAGATTTTGACCCTTCTACATTTTGGTCTTCAAAAATGGATGAATGGCCTGAGCTCGCCTGTCACACCTTGGAGGTTTTATCATGCCCGGCAGCCAGCGTTCTCTCAGAATGTGTGTTCAGCGCGGCTGTTGGTGTCCTGACAGATAAGCACACCCGGCAGTCCCATGAAAGTGTTGACCACCTAACTTTCATCAAGATGAGCAAGTCATGGATCTCAAAGGAGTTTTGCACCCCAATTGCAGACTGTACAGAGTAGACAATGTTGTAGTTTTTAGTGTGCTGCATTGATCATGAGGAATTGTAGTCTGTGATATGGCTTGTGTGACTGCTCTTGCTGCGGCTGCAGTTTTAGGCCCTAATTTTTGGAAATGTGGGGAATCCTAATTGGGTCTCTATTAGTAATGAGAAAGCATGCTCGCTACTGCTCGGTGCTCGCCCGAGCATCTTACTGCTTGAGATGCTCGGTACTCTCTGAGTATTTCCGGGGTTACTCGGCGGGAGCTCGGGTCCCCTCCCTGCATGTTTGGTGCTCTTTACAGAGCCAATGAACATGCAGGGATTGCCTGCCACTCACTGTAATGCCGCAACCATGTTGGTTGTGGCAAGACAGTGATTATCTGGCCGCACAGCTTCATCAGGTCTATATCAGACCTGGAGCCGCTGTGCTCGTCAGTCTACTCCATGACCAGACAGTGTAGGGAGAGGTGCTGCTGAGCTAGGGAGAGATTTTCTTTTTTATTAGATAGTAGGTAGAACAGAAGTATATTACACATATCTATCTCAACAAACTGTCCTTCTGAGGACTAATCCATCTGCACATATATCAGGCAGGCAGTGTATATGACGCGCCCCCTGGGCCTGTGTTGTGCAGGGGAACCCGGAACCGGGCCTGTTGTAGAATGCTGGGGGTTGTAGTCTCCGTGTGGCGGTGACCCGGTCCGTGCCCAGGGTGGTCAAACCAGTGGCAGTCTAAATGTTGTAATAAGTGTCCGACTACGCCACCCGTGGATTGCGGTCAGTGGGGACCGCCGCTGCGCTGCCGACTGCTGAGGCTGATGTTGGTTGCGCAGCCGAGTATGGGATAACTCCCCACGGGAGGAGTATTGCCTCAGGGCAGCTAATGTGAGAGATGATGGGAGTGATGGTGTGAGCGTCCCAGTACTTATGGTGCTGGTGCGGCAAGGAATCACAGAGACGTGTGGTGCAGTTCAGGGTCTTTACTGATGGTACAAGGCAGACCCTCCCGGGAGTACTGGCTAGTATAAGGGGCCTGGTCAGTTTGCGAGCAAGCAGGAGTTCCCCTGGCCAGGTGGAGTTGTAGGCCTCCCCGTTTATCTGCACTCTTCCTGGCTACCTTGCTGTCAGCGGCTACAAGTAGCCCACGTCCCTGAGTATACCGTGTGGTGCTCACCCGTATGGCTGGTGACTTGGGGCCTTCTGTTAGCCTCCGCTCCTGGATGGCGGCGCTGGTCCCTTCTTTGTGACTGAGCCTCCGGGCTTCTATGGCCAGAGGACCTGGAATCCCATGCCGGTTGGTTTCTGCTGCTGGGTGTATATCCGTCCCCACAGCCTCGGACTCCTGTGTCCGGTTTTAGTGTCTTCGTCCAGGGCGAGCTCTGCTCAGCTCCAGCCCCTGGACTTCAGCTACTGCTCCTCCAGAGCTCCTGATCTCACTTTCCCTCTCCAGACTCTGACTCTGTCTCTGTCTAACCTAATCCCGCCCCAGACCCAGTTTATAAGGGCAGATTCCTCCCCTCCCAGGTCTGGGTGGGCCATGTTGCATGCTAGGGATCCTGACCAGAGAAACCTCACACTTGCTCTCAGACATAATATCTCTATTACTGTGGCAACCAGACCCCTGGAGTGTCACATTCCCCCCTAGTAAATTTTAGTACTCCGGGACTAAACACATTTTTTTAAAGAAACATAAATACAAGGTATAACAATAACAAGACAACATATTTACAAGAAGCTTTAGTCTGTAGAAGTCACGGCGTTTCCGTGACCGGGTGTCCATATCACCCAAGGTGAAGTTTATGAAACAAAGGGGGTGTCCATGTCACCCAACAAGGTGAAGTCTTGGCACAGAATAGGGGACCTGTCCAAAGCAAACCCCTTGCGTTGTCCTTGGGCGTGGCTGCAAGGGTAGACTAACTACTTTGGGCCGCAAGGAGGCCACGCCAGACAGGTTTTCTCTTCCTCGGCCGTCTTCGCAAGAGGCACCAAGGTGCAACTGTGGCACCCCAGGGGTCTGGTTTCCACAGTAACAGCAATGTTATGTCTGAGAGCAGGTGGGAGGTCTCTTGGTCAGGAATCCTATGCATGCCACACCTCCTGCCCAGTCCTGGGAGGGGAAGGACTTCCCCTATATAAACCTGGGGCTGAGGCAGGGTTAGTGAGTAGAGAAGAAGTAGAGACAGAGAAAAGAAGCAAATATAGGAACAGAACATCAGGAGCTCTGTGGGAGCAGTGTTACAAGGAGTCAGGGGCTGGCAGCTGCAGAGCTCGCCCTGACTGAGAAGATTTCTTACCGGACCCGGAGTCCGAGGCTGTGGGGACTAACTCCTACCCAGCAGCAGAATCCGTCAGGCAGGGGATTCCAGGTCCTCTGGCCAAGAAACCCGAAGGCACGGTCACACGCATGGGACCAGCACCGCCGTCGTGGAGCGGAAGCTACTAGAAGTCCCCGAGTCACCGGCCATACGGGTGAGCACCACACGGCACACTCAGGGACGTGGGCTACTTTCACCCGCCTCTAGCAAGGTAGCCAGAAGAGTACAGTTAGTTTGGGAGGCCTACAACTCCGCCTGGCCAGGGGAGATCCCATCTGCTCAAGGACTGACCAGGCCCCAATCGCTAGCCAGTACTCCGGGAGGGTCTATCTTTGTCACCAGTAAAGACCCTGAACTACACTGTACCGTCTCCGAGTGGTTCCTGCTACCCCCATCGTCCACGTCGGCTGCCCTGAGGCCATACCCCTCCCGTTGGGGGTTATACTATCACGCTGCACAATCCTACCACCGGCCTCAGCGGTCTGCCCTGCAGCGGCAGCTCCATAGCTGCATTCAACGGGTGGCGTAGTCGTCCAACATCTACCGCTAACACAGCGCCACTTAGTCTGACTCCCTGGGCATGGACCGGGTCACCGCCACGAGACTACTACCCTCAACAGATCCGGCTCTGGGTAAGTTCCCGCGTGCGCAACGCTGCACGACACAGGCCCAGGGGTGCGTCACAACTATCTACAAAATTGTTCCGGTTATCCAGTGTCCATAACCTGTTAGTCCAAATAAATCTGCAGGGTAACTGAGAAACATAATTAATAACAGGCAACAAACATAAACCATAAACATTTTTCAATAAACAGTCAACTTTACAGTGCATTGGTTTAGATTCTCCAGCGAGCGGGCATCTGACCTTTAGTGACCCTAGTGGACCTACGGAGCTCACTAACTGGTTCTGCACTACAGGGTGTAGGAGGTGTTATGGGCAAGCTGGGCAGCTTTCTGCGCACTCTTTGGCTCACTAGGGGCACAGCAGGCTCACTACTAGCAGAGGGTTGATCCTCCTGTACTGCTGGTGTGGACTCTTCTGCCTCTTGGGCCGGCTGCTCTTCCAGCTCTACCGGTTCCTCTGTAGGCACTTGCGGGGCTGGCTGGAGAAAGGTGAGGACGGGTACCACGACAGCGCCGTTTACTTGTGTCCAAGACGGGGGGAAGTCTCCGAGTACGGTACTGATCATTTCTTCCCTTTCCTCTGCGGGTTGAGGGTTTTCTTGATCTTCTTCAGGGCTTTGCAGCTGCTCGGGACACTTCTTCAGGTGGTCTCTGGAGACAATGGCTGTGGTTTCTCCTCCATCCTTACTAATTACGCAGATTTTTGGGTTCTCATGGCTTGATGGCAGTATGGTGTACGGGTCCTTCTTCCACTGGTCGTCCAACTTGTGGAGCCGCCTCTTCCTCTTCAAGACCTGCTCTCCAGGTACCAGGGGAACAGCGGGAGCATACTGGTTATAAGCCTTCTCTTGCCTTTCTCTAGCTTGGGACAGACTTAGCTCGACGCTCTCCTGCACTTTCCGATACTGCTGCTGCCGTTCTGTATCCCAGTCTGCCTCTGGCGAGGTGTCCTCAGGCGTCAGGACTCCCATATCCAGGTCAATAGGCAGCTTACCAGGTCTTGCTCTCATTAGGTAAGCCGGGGTACAGTTCGTGGAACCTACAGGGATGTGGTTATACAGGTCCACCAGATCGGGCAGTTTCTCAGGCCACAGACTGCGTTCTTCCAGGGGCAACGTTTTTAGCAGATCTATCACCACCTGGTTCATCTTCTTGCAGAGTCCATTGGTTTGAGGGTGATAGGGCGTTGTTCTTATCTTCTTGCAGCCATACAGGTTGCAGAACTCCTGGAAGACCTCCGCTTCGAAGGCTGGTCCTTGGTCTGTCAACACTTGGTCCGGGTACCCGTGTGGACGGCAGAAGTGCTGCTGGAAGGCTCTAGCTGCTGTTTGAGCCGTTAAGTCCTTGACCGGGACCACCACCAGGAACCGGGAGTAATTATCTACGATTGTGAGGGCGTAGACATACCCAGATCTGCTTGGAGCCAGTTTCACATGGTCCAGGGCTACCAGTTCCAGTGGCTGTCTGGTGATGATGGGCTGCAGGGGAGTCTTCTGGCTGGCTCGGTCTTTTCTTCTCAGGTGGCAGGGGCCACAGTCTCTGCACCACCTCTCGATGGCTCCTCTCATGCCTACCCAGTAGAACCGTTCACGCAACAAGAACTCCAGCTTCTTCCATCCGAAATACCCTGCTCCGTTGTGGTATGCCTCCAGAACCATAGGCGCGTCTCGTCTTGGGACCACTACCTGCCAGGTCAACTCATGTGTTCGAGAGTTAACCATTCTCCGGCACAGCTTCTCCCTGTAGAGGAACAGCTTACTTTTCTCCTTCCACAGTTGCTTGGTCTCCTCCGGAGCATCTGGGTCAAGACGGGCATCGGCCTGGGTCAGCATTTCCTTCACCAAATGGACTGCGGGATCACTGTCTTGCGTCTCCGCCCAGTTGTAGTGGGGCAAGGGATTGAACGTCACGGAGCGCCTGTCCTTCACACAGTGGGAATACAGGGTAATCCCATGATGGTGGAACGCAGGGAGCTCAACTTCTTCCAGATCTTCTGGATCTTCCCCTACGTCCGGTAAGTTCGGCATTCTAGACAGGGCATCCGCGTTCGCATTTGAGCGTCCTGCCCGGTATTTGATGGTGAATTCAAAGTTGGACAGGCAGGCCATCCATCTCTGTTCCAGGGCACCGAGCCTTGCAGTGTCCAGGTGTGTCAACGGGTTGTTATCCGTGTACACGGTGAATTTGGAGGAGGCAAGGTAATGCTTGAAATGTTCGGTCACTGCCCACACTACTGCCAGGAACTCCAGCTTGAATGAGCTATAATTCTCAGGGTTCCTCTCCGTGGGCCGTAGCTTTCGGCTGGCGTAAGCGATTACCCGTTCTTTCCCTTGCTGGATCTGGGACAGTACGACTCCTAGCCCGATGTTGCTTGCGTCCGTGTGGAGGATAAAGGGCTGGCTGTAGTCTGGATATGCCAGGATTTCATCCCCCGTGAGGGCCATCTTCAGCTGGCAGAAGGACTCCTCTTCCAGCTTTTCCCACCTAAAGGGCGGTTTCTGGTTTTTGGCTTTCCGAGATTGACCTATCAGGAGGTCCTGCATAGGGGCTGCCATTTTGGTGAAACCGGGAATGAATCTTCGGTAGTAGCCTACCAACCCGAGGAACTGCCGCACTTCCTTTATGCTGGAGGGTCTTGGCCAGTCCTTAATCACAGTGATCTTATCAGGGTCGGGAGCCACTCCGTCAGCACTCACCACGTGTCCCAGGTACTGCACCTTTGGTTTCAGGAGGTGACACTTGGAGGGTTTCACCTTTAGGCCGTAATTTGCCAGAGCTTCGAACACTTCTGCCAGGTGTTTCAGGTGGTCCTCGTAGGTCTTGGAATAGACGATGACATCGTCCAGGTATAACAGGACCGTCTCGAAGTTCCGGTGTCCCAGACAGCATTCCATCAACCGTTGGAAGGTTCCTGGTGCATTGCAGAGCCCGAACGGCATACAGTTAAATTCGCTGAGACCCATCGGGGTGGTGAATGCCGTCTTCTCCCGGTCCGCCTCTGCTACAGGAACCTGCCAGTACCCGCTAGTGAGATCCAAAGTAGAGAAGAAGTTAGCAGATTTTAATGCAGCTAAGGACTCTTCTATCCTTGGTAACGGGTAAGCATCTTTGTGTGTGATACGGTTGACCTTCCTGTAGTCTACACACATTCTCATGGTGTTGTCTTTCTTTTTCACTAAGACTAGTGGAGCAGCCCAGGGGCTACAGCTATCCCTGATTACCCCAGCCTCCTTCATGTCTCTAAGCATCCCCTTGGCGTGTTGGTAGTGTGTCGGGGGTACGGGTCGGTATCTCTCCTTTATGGGAGGATGGTCTCCCGTGGGGATGTAGTGTTCTACCCCCTTTACTCGCCCGAAGTCTAGCGGGTGTTTACTAAACACTCTCTCGTACTCTCGAACCACCCGATAGACTCCCTGTTTCTGGTGTGAGGGAGTGGAGTCAGTACCCAAATGCAGTTGCTGACAGCAGTCCTCCATTGGTTTCTTAGAGCCGTTACCTTCCTCTGGTTGAGATGGAGGCAAGGGTTCCACGGCCTGTAAAGAGTTCTGGTTGATGGTGAACAATTTGGCTAGCGTGGCATACCGGGGCAGGTGTACTTCTCTCTCCCCAATATTTATGATGCGAATGGGCACCCTCCCATGGCGTACATCGACCACCCCCCGTACTGTCAAAATGGTGGGCCTACTGTCTGAGTAGACGGGTTCTACCATTGCTTGGTAGTCTCTACCTCTTAGACCAATAGCTGCCCGGCACCAAATCATCATCTCACTTTTTGGGGGCATGGCAATAGGGAACGGGTCACACATTCTCACGCTACCTATCTCACCACCAGATAGTTCCACCTGTTGCCGCTTCATCAGTGCCCGGATCTCTTTTTGGAGCACACGCTGCTGGCTGGAACTGGCGTTCTTGGCAACCTGCTGTAAAATGAGAATCACCTCTGCAAGACAATTTTCAATCACATTAGTTCCCAAGGTTATTCTAGGGTGACTCTCATGACGGTCTATGTCCACTATTATCAGTCCTTGTGCCGCCAGTTCGACTTTACCGATCTTAATGGTCACCTCTTTGAATCCCACCTGCGGCAGGGGCTGACCATTGCTGGCGATGATACTCAGGTCGTCATCTGGGTAGCGGGTTATGTCCGAGTCATTCCAGTACTGTTTAAAGAGCACGTACGGGATGGTGGTCACCTGTGATCCAGTGTCTAGTAAGACACTCATAGGAATGCCATCCAGTACCACAGGCAAGTTTGGACGTCCCCCTACGTATTTATCACGCCAGTTTGATGGGCCTGATGGTCTTATGCCTGGGGGTTGGCCCTCTACCCCAGGTTGTGCCCGTTTAAATGACAGTACCTTGCCACATGTCCGGGTTGATTGCAGCGGCGGCAGATGGGTCGTCCGTCCTCGTTGTATCTGTCGCTGGGCCTTCCTCTGGCCGGTGGGGTCCTCCTCAGTCGGCGCCACGGGACGTCCTCCGGTCCGGATGCCAGCTGGATCTTTCCTGGAGAAGAGACCTGTAAAGACTGCACAGTTCTGGTTAGCGCGGCAACGCTCTTAGTCAGCTCTTGGACCTGATGGTGCAGGTCTGTAGCCGGGTCACTGTTTAAAGCCTGCGCATCAACTCCCGCAGGCCCTGCAGACAAGGGCGCCGTCTCCTGGTGGTAAGTGATAGCAGGGCGCCTGTGGGTCACAGCGCCACCTGGTGCCGGTTCTCGGAGCACCCGGATGGCTCTGTCCTTGAACTGTGCAAAGTCCAGGTCAGGGTCCTGTAAGGCCATTGCCCGCAACTGGGTTCGGTGGGCATTGCACAGTAGACCCTCAATAAATTGTTCAGTCAACAGCTTATCTTCATTTCCCATGCTGTCAGGGTCTGCCTGCTTAATGGCTCTCAGGGCCTCTTGTAGGTTTAGAGCATAGTCTCTTATACTCTCATGTGCCCGCTGTTTATACCCGTAAAATCTGAGCTTTATTTCGGCTGAGGTGCGGGTATAAAATGTGTGTTTCAGCCGAGCTAGTATTTCTCTGACAGTCCTCTTCCTCCCAGGTGGCCAGGACTTTACCTCCCTTTGGGCTGCCCCGATTAATTGGGCCACCAGGATGCTCACTTTTTGCTCTTCTGTGAAGGGGTACACCTGGAAGAGGCTATCCAGTCTTTCTCTAAAGTCATTTAGAGTATGTGACTCCCCTGAGTACTGGGGTAGCCAGGCTGCCCCCGGGATATAGGGCATGGTGAATGGCATGACTGTTGCAGCGGTTGCGCTGGTGGTGGCTGTGGCAGTGGAGCTCCCCTCGGTGTCCGGCATCCTCCTGCCCCCTAGTGGACCGTGGCCTACCTTGCGATGCTCTTCTTCCGTAGGCCGCGGCTCCGCAGTCGATCGCCGGGGTTGAGGACCTGGCGTCGCACTCCGATGACGTCAGCGTCGCTCTTCCTCCCTTGCAGGACCTTGCGCAGCGTCAGAGCATGGGGCGGAGCGTGGGGTGGAGCTTCGGATCTCACGCGCTTTCGGCGTCCACGCCCCTCTTCTTCCGGTGCGGCGTCCCGAAGATGGCGTCCGAAGGCGGGAAGCAGCTGCGGATGGCGGGAAGAAGGCAGAAGACGGCGGGAAACGGTCCAAGATGGCGTCTGATGGCGGGAATTGGCTCCGGATGGCGGGAAACTTCACCACAGGTAAGTATAAAAGTCTCTTTTTCAGGCATGCAGTACCCGGTGGTTGCGGGCACGAAATCCTGCCGACTACGCCAAAGTTGACGCGCCCCCTGGGCCTGTGTTGTGCAGGGGAACCCGGAACCGGGCCTGTTGTAGAATGCTGGGGGTTGTAGTCTCCGTGTGGCGGTGACCCGGTCCGTGCCCAGGGTGGTCAAACCAGTGGCAGTCTAAATGTTGTAATAAGTGTCCGACTACGCCACCCGTGGATTGCGGTCAGTGGGGACCGCCGCTGCGCTGCCGACCGCTGAGGCTGATGTTGGTTGCGCAGCCGAGTATGGGATAACTCCCCACGGGAGGAGTATTGCCTCAGGGCAGCTAATGTGAGAGATGATGGGAGTGATGGTGTGAGCGTCCCAGTACTTATGGTGCTGGTGCGGCAAGGAATCACAGAGACGTGTGGTGCAGTTCAGGGTCTTTACTGATGGTACAAGGCAGACCCTCCTGGGAGTACTGGCTAGTATAAGGGGCCTGGTCAGTCTGCGAGCAAGCAGGAGTTCCCCTGGCCAGGTGGAGCTGTAGGCCTCCCCGTTTATCTGCACTCTTCCTGGCTACCTTGCTGTCAGCGGTTACAAGTAGCCCACGTCCCTGAGTATACCGTGTGGTGCTCACCCGTATGGCTGGTGACTTGGGGCCTTCTGTTAGCCTCCGCTCCTGGATGGCGGCGCTGGTCCCTTCTTCGTGACTGAGCCTCCGGGCTTCTATGGCCAGAGGACCTGGAATCCCCTGCCGGTTGGTTTCTGCTGCTGGGTGTATATCCGTCCCCACAGCCTCGGACTCCTGTGTCCGGTTTTAGTGTCTTCGTCCAGGGCAAGCTCTGCTCAGCTACAGCCCCTGGACTTCAGCTACTGCTCCTCCAGAGCTCCTGATCTCACTTTCCCTCTCCAGACTCTGACTCTGTCTCTGTCTAACCTAATCCCGCCCCAGACCCAGTTTATAAGGGCAGATTCCTCCCCTCCCAGGTCTGGGTGGGCCGTGTTGCATGCTAGGGATCCTGACCAGAGAAACCTCCCACTTGCTCTCAGACATAATATCTCTATTACCGTGGCAACCAGACCCCTGGGGTGTCACATATATACACAAGCAGGCAGTGTATATAGCAGACTGCAGTGCATATAGCACAAGAAGCTCCTTTCCATTTCTATCTGCTGCTGCTGTTAGACATTTCTAGACAAAGGCCCAAGTCTCAGGGGCCAGGAATAATTTTTTTGGGGATCTTAATCTTCATTATTTGCTTAAAAAGCAATTCAGAGAACACCATGCACCATTTGCTTGTTGGCACTGCATAATACAGCCAGGTCCTTTCCATATTCAAGCGCGAAAAATCGAGCTATTAAAAACTGTGGTTTGTCCGTCACACGGATCACATATAATTGCACTGAAAATATTGCCATTTCTGGCCTCCATTGAAAATTTGTTTCAGTGTGTCAGTGAAGCTATTGACATCAGTTTTCTGTTAAAAATAGTTACCTACAGGCCAGCTATTTAAAACTGTGGTTTGTCCCTCACATGGATCACAAATAATTGATCTGAAAATATTGCCATTTCTGGCCTCCATTAAAAAAAATTTTCAGTGTGTCAGCAAAGTTTTTGACACTGGTTTGCTGTTAAAAATAGTTACCTACAGGCCAAGTATTTAAAACTGTGTTTTCTCCGTCACACGGATCACATATACATTTTCAAAAAATACTGCCATTTCTGGCCTCTATTAAAAATTTGTTTCAGTGTGTCAGTGAAGTTTTTGACACTGGTTTGCTGTTCAAAATAGTTACCTACAGGCCGGCTTTTTAAAACTGTGGTTTGTCCATCACACGGATCATATATAAATTCGCTCCAAATTAAGCCATTTGTAGTGAGCGTGAAAGATATTGTCCTCCATTTAAAATGTGCAAGGCACGTGGCAAGGGACGGGGAACTAGATGTGATTGTAATAGTGATGGTGCATGCAGAGGCCAAGGCCGTGGGCAAGTTGAAACAAACATGCTACAACAAACATCCACCTTCCTGTCCCAATTAATAGGTGACCGCAGAACACCACTATTTAACACAGAGCAGTGTGAAAAGGCTATTGGTTGGATAGCAGAAAATGCTTCTAGTCACTTAGCCACCACCGCCACCACCCTGTCTTCCACACGGTCAAGTCTTCGTCTGGACCGCATATTCCCCCCCCTGAACTTCTTTCCTCCCACCATGCCGAGTGCCCAGAGACAACTGATCCCACAACGGGACACTCAGAAGAGCTGTTCACTTTTCCATTTATAGATTCGGGCCTCTCGCCCGGTCCACTTGAAGTGGGACAAGAGGAGATTGCATGTAGTGATACCCAAATATTTGAGCAGCCACGGTCACATGAAGGCGACAGTGGGAAAGTGTCACAAGAGGTGGACGATGATGAGACACAATTGCCAGAAAGTCAGGAGGAGGACAAGGGTGCAGAAGTGGAAGATGAGGTGGTTGATGATATAATAACTGATCCAACCTGGCAGGAGGACATGCAGAGCGAGGACAGCAGCACACAGGGGTAGGGAGGCAGAGCACCCTAACAGGAAGGAAGAAGCAATGTGGTGGCAGCAGACAGAAGACAGGCAACGATTCCCCATAACACCAACATGAAGGAAGTTGCCAGTACAACTGTTAGGTCTTACCGAGTCTGGTTGTTTTTTAAAGACTCTGTCGATAACCCCAAAAAGGCCATTTGCACCACCTGCCAGGCCAGCATCAGCAGGGGTGGCAAAACTACCAGCCTGACCACCACCAGCATGATCAGGCACATGGCAGTAAAGCACCTGACTTTGTGGGCCGAACCCCAGGGTCCAGGAACAGTGTCTGCGGGTGGCACAATTGCTTCTTCCGCTGTTGTGCATGCAAGCCAATCCCCTGTCCATGGTGCATGCAAAGATGACTCTTGCCCTACATCGGTCATTGCACACTCTCAAGTAGCAGCATCAGGAAGCATGTCCACGTCCTTGTCCCAGTGCAGCGTTCAGTTGTCCCTACCCCAATCCTTGGAACGCAAGCGCAAATACGCAGCCAACGCCCCACAGGCCACACTACTAAATACCCACATGTCGCGAATGCTTGCGCTCGAAAGGTTGCCTTTTTGGCTGGTGGAGACGGAAGCATTCCGCAACACTTTGGAACACTACACTGCAGATGTTGGGAAGGATTTGTGAGCAGAAGAGGACAGTTGTTGAATACCAGCATCAACAAGGCCATTGGTTTTCAGTTCAGACTCCACACATAAGACCTCAGGAGTGGACATGGATGCCAGACATATGTACCATCCTTCAAAATTTTGAGGACTCCAACAAGATGGTCAGCGGCGACGACCACATAATTAGCATCACCATCCAGCTTCTCTGTCTTCTGAAATGCTCTCTGCTCACAATCA
The DNA here is from genome assembly GCF_046119375.1 of Phyllobates terribilis. Classification (NCBI taxonomy): domain Eukaryota; kingdom Metazoa; phylum Chordata; class Amphibia; order Anura; family Dendrobatidae; genus Phyllobates; species Phyllobates terribilis. Next base: position 6,616,001 of record NW_027362769.1, read on the forward strand.
AAGAAGATTCATTGCAGGCGGAGCATGATGAGATGGAGCAAGGAACCATACAGGGTGATTACACACAGCCCAGCCTCATCTCATCCCAATATGGATTGGGTGACAATGAGATGATGATGAGGAAGAACAGGAGCTAGTTTCATGCTCTATAAACGGTACTACCTGCACAACTGTCATACCGTCTGTTCAGCGTGGATGGCCTGAGAACAGAGAGGAGGAGGAGGAGGTGAAGGAGGAGAGCATGGTCAGTCGTCCTCTTGGTGAGGACACGGAAGTCTTGCCTATTAGCAGTCTGGCACTCATGGCTGAGTTTATGTTACGCTGACTTTCCCATGACCCTCGCGTTCTCAAAATTTTGTGTGACAGTCATTACTGGCTGTTGACACTTCTAGACCAACGCTACAAGGAGAACTTTATATCTCTTATTCCTGAGGCGGACAGGTCTACAAAAATGGGGCAGTACCAGAATGCCCTTGTTGCGGAACTATTAAAAAAATTCCCATCTGAAAACGCTGGAGGCAGAGGTCACAATTCATTGGACAACCAAGGACTACAGGTGAGAGAGACACAACTCCAATCCAGCAGAGGCAGGGGAACACTGTTAAAGTTCTGGGAGAATTTTCTCAGCCCCTCCCATCGCACAGGCCCTGAGGCGCGGGGTACTCTCACAAAGAGTGTAAAGTTTGGGAAGATACTGAGGGAGTACCTTGCCGACCGTATCAACGTCCTCCGTGATTCCTCTGTGCCTTATAATTATTGGGTATCCAAGCTGGATACGTGGAATGAACAGGCTCTCTACTCCTTGGGGGTCCTGGCCTGCCCTGCTGCTAGCGTTTTATCAGAGCGGGTTTTTAGTGCCGCTGGTGGAATTATAACTGATACGTGCATTCGCCTGTCAACTGAAAATACTGACAGTCTGACTCTTATAAAAATGAACAATGGCTGGATTTGGCCAGACTACTCAACACCACCGAATGATAGCAGCATAACATTCACTCAAATCCAGTGTCTTTTTTTGGGAGGTGTATTCCCATGCACCTTTTCACACCCACACATGGGTATATGCTTCCTGATTATGGCTATTTGCTCTTGTCCTCCTCCTTCTCCTCATCCTCATCCTCCACCACCATATCACCAGGGTGACCGTGGTCCGTGATGCAACACCCACATAATTTTTTAAAAGGTGTTTTTATGATGCCCATAATTTTTTTTTTATAGAGTATGTTCATGTATACCCCCAGGGGTAAATGTTTCTCAGCTCATACACTTAGTGCATGGGCATTACAAGTATAGGAGACCCGCTCCTTTCTAATGTGAACATTTTTTTATGAGGCCCTCCTCCACGTCTCTTCCAAGGGGCATTGGAGTGCCTTCCAATTTTTGGCAACCCTTGCATTCATAGCATAGGTGAACACAATGGGAAATCCACTTCATAATAATGGGAACATTGTTTTCAGGAGACCCTCTGACCTCCACGTCTCTTCTAAGTGCATTGGAGTGCCTCCAAATTTTTGACAACTCTTGCATTCACTGCATAGGCAAACGCAATGGGAGACCCACTTCCTAATAATGGGAACATTGTTTTCAGGAGACCCTCCTCTAAGTCTATTCAAAGGGGTATTGGGGTGCGTCCAAATTTTCAAAGGGGTATTGGGGTGCGTCTAAATTTTGGGCAGCCCTGCCACTCACCGCATACACAATAGCAGTATAGGAGACACACTCTTTAGTAATGGGCATAACAAAGCCTAGCCGGCTGTTGGCTCTCTAAGAATAGTGAGGTCCGAGAGCTGGCCCTTTAAGAATAGTAAAGGCCGCCTCATGGCTCTATAAAAATAGGCTTTGTGACTTTCAGAGTCCCTCCTTCATAAATGAAACAGGATGAGTCTGATCATGTCTCACACACCACATGGCCAAATAAGGCTGTAAAATGTTAAAATGACATTTCCCGGTGAATGCATTTGTCACGGTTGAAAGCAATGCAAAAGTGCAAAAACGCAACAAAAACGCTACGTGTGAACATAGCCCAAGGTGTGGAGGAATATTTTTGCTTTTGGTTATTTGTTTTGCCTTATATACAAGTCATTACACTGGAAAGGATGTTCCTTAATATATTTCCCAGGAAAATCCATTTTGGTTTCATTTTTGAATGTTTTGTTGTGAGTCCGTAAAAGTGATGTAATATCTCTGACAATATTGTTGACAGCAGTGACCTGGGAGTCAGAGATGCTTCCAAGGGTCTTCCCCTTGCTGTCCCCATACCATTTGAGCAATGTTCCCATCGATTTGGGCAATTTTTAGGCCCTCTGCAGACCGCCGAGGGGAGCCGCCTGAAAAATGCTTGAGTTTCCCATAGACTTACATTGGGCTCGACACCTTTTCCACTACAGCCAGCCCAATAGAGACTAGTGATGGGTGCTCGACCCGAGCAACGAGCACCGGAACATTTTAGTGCTCATCAATCACTAGTCTCCATCTATTGGGCTGGCTGTATTGGAAGAGGTGTCGGTCCCCATTATTCTACTTATACTCTAGTGTAATTGATGCCATTTTGGTGGTTTTAGGCCCAAATGTTTTCAAATGGGAAAAGTCCTGATTGGGTCTCCATCTACTGTGTTGGCTGTAGGGGAAGAAGTGTCGCTCCTAATTGTACAGTTTCTACTGTACTGAAATTGATGCAACATTGTTGGTGTCTGCCAGTAATTTTTGGAAATGTGGGGAATCCTGATTAGGTCTCCATCTATTGGACTGGCTGTAGTGGAAGAGGTGTCGGTCCCCATTATACTACTTACATTCTTGTGAAATTGATGCCACTTTGGGAGTTTTACGCCCAAATGTTTTCAAATGGGAACAGTCCTGATTGGTTCTCCATCTACTGCGTTGGTTGTAGGGGAAGAAGTGTCGTTCCTAATTGTACAATTTCTACTGTACTGAAATTGATACAACATTTTTGGTGTCTGCCAGAAATTTTTGGAAATGTGGGGAATCCTGATTGGGTCTCTATTAGTGATGAGCGAGCACTAAAATGCTTGGGTACTCGTTGTTCGAATCAAGCAAATTGGAATGCTCAAGTGTTTGGACCGAGTAACGAGCCCTATGTAAGTCTATGGGAAACTTGAGCATTTTTCCGGCAGATCCCCCCAGCGGTCTGCAGGGGGCCTAAAAATTGCCCAAATTGATGGGAACAGTGTTCAAATGACATGGGAGTAGCATGGGAAAGACCCCTGGAAGCATTTCTGACTCCCAGGTCACTGCTGTCAACAACGTTGTAAGAGTATTACACCACTTTTACGGACTCACAATAAAACATACAAAAACGAAACCAAAATGGATTTTCCTGGGAAATATGTTAAGGAACATCCTTTCCAGGTTAATGACTTGTATATAAGGCAAAATTAATAAACAAAAACAGAAATGCTCCTCCACACCTTGGGCTATTTTCACATGTAGCGTTTTTTATGCGGTTTTGCACTTTTGCATTGCTTTCAACCAAGACAAATGCATTCAATGGGAAATGTAATTTTAACATTTTACAACCTTATCTGGTTATGTGGTGTGTGACACATCATCAGACACATGCATACAGAGCTGAAAAGACATGGGAACAGCATGGGGAAGATCCCTGTAGGCATCTCTGACTCCCAGGTCACTTATGACTCCCAGGCCACTCATAAGTGATCCTTGGCGCATGCGAAGATGCCTCCCGCCATGCAATTGTCATTGCAGACTTGCAGCAAATTACCGTCCATGTCCTTGTCCCAGCACAGCGTTCAGTTGACCCTACCCCATTACTTGGAATGCAAGCGCAAGTATGCAGCCAGCCACCCACTCACCCATAGGCTACAATAGTAAACTGCCAGATTTCTGGCCAGCTGTTTGCAATTGAAATGTGGCCTTTTAGGCTCGTGGAGGCAGAAGCTGTCCACAACCTTATGGTGGCAGCTGCCAGGTGTCCATACTCGGTCCCCAGCCGCCACTCTTTCTCCCAGTGTTGTCTCCGCCTTCAACAAGCGCGGTTCCCACAACATTACCCGTGCCCTCACCAGTGCACTTACTGGGAAGGACCCCCTAACCACAAACAAGTTGACAGGTGAATGTGGCCAAGAATGGTACGGTGCCAGTCCACATTAAAAATGCAGCTATAGAGTGTCCGGGAACCTTCCAACACACTTTTCTTAGCAAGGGCTGCTTCTCAGCAGGGTTGGATGGGCCTACCAGAGAACCGGAGACTCCTCTCGTGGGCCCTGGCTTCTCCTTCAGGAGAGTTCGTAGTGCCTAGGTGAGGCCATGATGATGATAGAGGCCACCATTCGCTGAGTTTTCTGTTACTTGGAATGCAAGCGCAAGTATGCCGCCAGCCACCCATCCACAGGCCGCTATAGTAAACTGCCAGATTTCTGGGCAGCTGCTTGCACTTGAAATGTGGCCTCTTAGGCTCATGGCGGCGGAAGCTGTCCACAAACTCATGGCAGCAGCGGCCGGGTGTCCATACTCGGTCTTCAGCCGCCACTATTCCTTCCCACACACTTTTCTTAGCCAGGGATGCTTCTCGGCAGGGTTGGACGGGCCCACCAGAGAATCCTCGGGTGGGCCCTGGCTTCTCCATCAGGAGAATTGATGATAAGCGCAAACTTTGCAGCTGCCGTATCTACTCCGGGTATCATTTCTCCCAGGAAGTCCTCTAATGCAGCTTGTTGCATAAGCAATGGAAGCCCGTCCAACATCAGCTCACACTTGTCGGTGGTGCTTCGACTAGAGATGAGCATTGTTCTACTCGAACTGTTCGCCAATCTCAAATTCGAGCTGTTTTGGGCGGTGTTCGAGCCGGTCGGCGAACACGAACGATTTGAGAAAAATTCGGCTGTTCGAGGTTATGTTCGATAACTGTTCGTGCACCAAAATCATAACTGGATTTTTTTTCAGTAATGATGAAAATTAATGTTAATACGCAGTTTGAGTGTACAGCGGGGTGGGGGAGGGGCAGGGGATGGATCTCTGCAGGAATAATGAAGATCTCCATTTTTTTTTCTCTTTCCCGCATTTACAGTGGGGAGGTGCAATCTGTCAGCCTATCAGCAGCGCACACACGGAGCGAAGTGCTTTTTTTCACACAAGCAAGGGCATGTGTCATTGGCAGTGTATGTCACATGTCCTTGCCCTATAAGACCAAGCCATTTTCCCCGTCGCCACCATTTTCTCACTGCTGCAGCTGCGTGTTAGACGGCACCGCTGTTGCTGTGTGCGCTATACCTTGTTAATTTCAAGCCAATTTTCGCACAAATCTACAGATAGCTTGGGAGTGTGGAATAGTTGTGATTGCAGTCCTTTTAAGGACTAGGTTACAGCATTTCCTACGACTTTTATCAGGCAGGTCTGTGCTCTTAAATAGATAGGTTGTGTGAGTAAAGACTAATTGTAATTGGAGTCCTTTTCAGGACTAGGTTACATCAGTTCCTATCAGTTTTTGCCAGGCAGGTCTGTGCCAGTGCTGTGCAAGTTTTTTTCACAGCATTTGGCTGAATCTAGCAAAGCTAATCCTTTTTGGCCTATTGCAGAGTGTGTTAGTCAGTGGAGAAGCCTATCTGTGTTGCAAGATATACCACCTGTGTATAGAATACCAATTTTTTTACTGCACCTAGTGAAGTAAAATCTTTAGGACATAGCATCATTCTATTAGTCCATCTATACTGACCTCCATCAGGTTGCAAATTGAATATAATTTTTTTCTGCATCTACCTCTGAAAAAATATTTGGCGTCTAGGTGTGTGTGGGACTTGTTCTATTAATCCATCTATACAGACCTCCATCAGGTTGCAAACTGAATATAATTTTTTTCTGCATCTAGCTGTGAAAAAATATTTGGCCTTCTAGCAGTGTGTGGGACTTTCTCTATTAGTCCATCTATACTGACCTCCATCAGGTTGCAAACTGAATATAATTTTTTTCTGCATCTAGCTCTGAAAAAATATTTGGCCTTCGAGCAGTGTGTGGGACTTTCTCTATTAGTCCATCTATACTGACCTCCATCAGGTTGCAAACTGAATATAATTTTTTTCTGCATCTAACCCAGCCAATAGTTTTGGCCTAATACCACAGTTTGGCCACTCAGCTCTGCTCGGTTCCCATCCATTGTTTTTTTGTGCAAACAACTCCAGAGTTGTGAATTAGTTAACCACCAAAATGAGTGGAAAAAGGCCTGCTGCTGGTGGAAAGGGGAATAGGTGTGTTGGGAAGGGGAAAAAAGGTTGTGTCCGTGGGGTAGGTGTTAAAGCAACAGTAACATCTGCAGAAGAAAGACCATCTTCCAGCCAAACTAAAATGTCTACTTCTTTTAGCGGACAATGTGATAAGATCCCTTTCTTACGGCCACGCCAATCGCTACAAAGTCCAGTTGAGGCACAAAAACAGCAGGTGCTTCAACGGATATCAAGTGCTCCTTTAAGTGGGCTCTCCTTCACATCAACTTCAACATCACAAATACTCCAGTCCTCAAAGGTGTCACCCCAATCGCACTTGCTTCCTCACAGCTCCCAAATCTCCAGCTGCCCGTCTGAGTATGAGGTAGAACAGATGGTTGAGTCTGCACAGCTGTTTACTCATACTATAGCCTGGGAATCAGAGGTCGACTCCAGCGCTTCTGTGAATCCAGACGAGGAAATGATCTGCACTGATGCCCAGAATCTTTATGAGTCGGATCCAGGACCAGACGCAGAAGGTTCTGACCATAATGTAGACACTCATTCCCAAACTGTAACTCCTGTTGGTGGAGACAATGAGGAAGACGATGATGAGACTCAAATACCTGATTGGAGCGACAACTTTAGTTTTTTATCAGGGCAGGAACAGGTTGGCTCTGAGGACGACGGGTGTGATAACGCACAGGGTGATGATGATGAGGTTGGAGATCCCACTTACTGTCAACCCACAGTCAGCCAAGAGATGAGGTCAGCAGAGGAGGTGGAGGAAGATGCTAGTGACGACGAGGTCAGGTTGAGCCTTCCTGGACAGAGACGTAGTACTGGAAGCACGTCAACAACTGCATCCTCAAACACAACTCTGCCTCTCACCAAAAGTCGTGGTGGCTCTTCAGGTCGCATGGGTGCTAAGCCTTACATAGCCTGGGCATTTTTTCAGATCGATAAACATGACCCAACTCGTGTTATCTGTAACATTTGTCAGCAAAAGCTAAGTAGAGGCCAAAAAATACATAGTTTGAGTACTTCATGCATGAACCGGCACATGGACATGAAGCATAAGTTGCAGTGGGAAGCTCAGTGTGCTACAATGCGGCCTAGCCGGCCAGGCCAACCACCGTCTGCCATATCTTGTGCATCCACGGCCTCTTCATCCTCTGTGACTGGGTGGACAGCAGTCACACCTGTTTTGGGGCGCAGACCTGCCACCTCTTTACCCGCAACAGCCAGCGTGATTGGCAGGTCATCATTTTCTTTGGAGGTGGTAACACCAGCTGGTGTTGAGCGCTGTCCGACATCGATAGCACCACCTTTGGATCAAGGCAACCTAACATGTCCGCCTGCATCTTCCTCACAGACCGGCAGTTTGCCGGGGACACCCTTATCAACCCCGTCTAAGCACAATAGCCAGCCCTCGGTCCCTCAGATGTGGACAAGTAAAAGACCATTTCCTCCTAGCCATGAGAAAGCTAAGAGGTTGAATTTCACCATCTGCAAGCTCTTGGCTACAGAAATGCTGCCTTTCCGCCTGGTGGACACAGAGGATTTTCGAGACCTTATGTCCGTCGCAGTGCCCCAGTACCAGATGCCCAGTCGGCACTACTTCTCAAAGAAAGGTGTGCCTGCGCTCCACCAGCATGTCGCACACAACATCACCGCTTCTTTGAGAAACTCTGTGTGTGACAGGGTGCATTTCACCACAGACACTTGGACGAGTAGGCATGGACAGGGGCATTACATGTCGCTGACTGGGCACTGGGTAACAATGGTGACAGCAGGACAAGGGGCTGCTGTCCAAGTCTTGCCGTCCCCACGAGTTGTGCGTCAATCCTCTTTATGTCAAAGTTCCTCCACTGCTTCTGCCTCCTCAACCTCCTCTCGGTCTCCCACCTGCACCCAAAGCCTGTCTGGTCATGCCACAAGCTTTCTAACTGCGCAGAAGGGATCCTGCACACCTCCTTACTATGCTGGCAGTAGGGCTCAACGTCATCAGGCGGTTTTTACTTTGAAATGTCTGGGAAATGTGAGTCACACAGCTGAGGAGTTGTGGTCAGCTCTGGAGAACCAATTTCATGAATGGTTGTCTCCACTGGACCTGAAACCAGGGAAGGCCGTGTGCGACAATGCTGCAAACCTGGGTGCGGCCCTTCGCCGGGGCAATGTCACACACGTGCCTTGTATGGCTCACGTGTTGAACCTGGTTGTCCAGCAATTTTTAGCCCACTATCCCAGACTAGATGGCTTTCTGCAGAGGGCACGGTCGCTGTGTGCTCACTTCCGCCGTTCGCATCCCGCAGCTCAGCGACTTACATCTCTACAGAAGTCGTTGGGCCTGCCACTTCACCGGCTAAAATGCGATGTGCCTACCTGGTGGAATTCAACTCTGCACATGTTGCAGCGACTGTGGCAGCACCGACAAGCCCTGGTGCAATACGTTCTGACGTATGGCCTGGGCCAACGAGATCCAGACGTGGGGCAAATCACGCTGGAGGAGTGGTCTCAGATCAGGGACCTATGCACCCTTCTGCACAGTTTTGAAATGGCGACGAAGATGTTTAGTGCTGACGATGCCATTATCAGCATGACTATTCCGGTGAATTACATGCTGGAGCACATGTTAAACAGAATTCGGAGTCAGGTGGTGGCACAAGAGGAGGTGGAGGAAGTAGAGGAGGAGGAGTTGTATGCGGAAGGGCTAACATCTGCAAGGTCCAGACGGTCGGCAGCACCAAGGCGGCAGGCATGTGAGGGCGGGGGAGATGGTTTTACCAGGGCGCATGGTAGCAGCCAAACTAGTGAGTAAGGTGCAGGAGCCCAGGAAGAAGTGGAGGACGAACTGATGGAAGACTCATCAGATGAGGGAGACCTTGATCACATTTCTGTTGTGCGAGGTTGGGGGGAGAGGACAGAGGAAGGAAGCATGATTGTTACCTCGCCACCAACACAACAGGGACTTGGTGCTCCTGGATGCGCAACACACATGAGTGCCTTCTTGCTGCACTACCTGCAACATGACCCTCGAATTGGGAGAATTAGAAATAATCCTGACTACTGGGTTGCCACACTGTTAGATCCCCGGTACAAAAGTAAATTTGCAGAAATTATTCCTGCCATAGAAAGGGATGCACGCATGCAGGAGTATCAGCAGAGACTGTTGCAGAATCTTACATGTGCTTTTCCACAAAACACCAGTGGTGCACGTAGTGAATCTCACAGTTCCAACTTGCCAACCGTGGGACCGTCAAGTGTTCAGCAGTCAAACCATAACAGAACCACAGTATCTGCTGGTAACATCAATTTTGCGCAATCATTTCACCACTTTTTTAGCCCATCCTTTGCAAGGCCACAGGAGACAAGAAGTCTGACACATAGTCAACGCCTAGAGACGATGGTACAGGAGTATCTCCAAGTAAACATTGAAGCCATGACTGTGTCACTGGACCCTTGCTCTTTTTGGGCTTCCAATCTGGATAAATGGACGGAGCTAGCTACTTACGCCTTGGAGATCTTGTCATGCCCCGCAGCCAGCGTTCTGTCTGAACGTGTGTTCAGCGCTGCTGGTGGTGTGCTGACAGATAAGCGCACGCGGCTCTCCACTGATAATGTAGACAGACTCACGTTCATAAAGATGAACAAATCATGGATCCGAAACGACTTTTCTACCCCTGTGTCATCCTGGGGAGAGTAAAAGATGGATGATTGGTTAAAATCACCCTACCAACCGTTTTAAGCTTTCAAATTACTAATCATGTTTATCTGTATCTTGGCTGGAAAATAATTTGGGCTTTGTAGCAGTGTGCAGCACTAATTCTATTAGGCCACCTATAATAAGCTCCACCAGAATTAAAATTACTAATCATGTTTATCTGTATCTTGGCTGGAAAATAATTTGGGCTTTGTAGCAGTGTGCAGCACTGATCCTATTAGGCCATCTATACTAAGCTCCACCAGATTTAAAATTAATAATAATTTTTAGCTGCATCTAGCCCGGAAAATAATTTTGGGGCTCCGAGATGCGCAAGACACATAAGTGCCTTCTTGCTGCACTACCTGCAACATGACCCTCATATTGTCAGAATTCGAAGTAATCATGACTACTGGGTTGCCACACTCTTAGATCCGCCAAACTTTTCGATCAACCTTTTCATTTTAATAAAGACCAAAAAAATGGTCATTTTTGAAATTATAAGCATTAGCAGGTTATTAGAAACTGAAATCAAACAGTTTTCAACTCAAAACTTTATTCTAGGTGATGTTACATTTTCACATAGGACCCCTTGTTCGAAAGGAGCTTCTGAACTCTCTCGTCCATTGAATTTGTCAGGTTTTGGATGGTTTCTGCATCAATTGTTTTGCATGAGGACAGAATACTCTCCCAGAGCTGTTGCTTAGATGTGAACTGCCTCCCGCCATCATAGACACTCCTTTTGATGATGCTCCAGAGGTTCTGAATGGGGTAGAGGTCAGGGGAGCATGGGTGTCACACCATAAGTTTTTCCCCTTTTATGCCCATATCAGCCAGAGATGCAGATGTTTTATGTGCAGCATGAGATGGTGCATTATCATGCAAAAAAATGATCTTGCTGTGAAATACACGGTTCTTCTTCTTGAACCATGGCAGGAAGTGCTGTTTGAGAAAATCCACATACATTATGGAGTTCATCTTTAGCGCCTTCAGGGATCCTAAAGGGGCCGACAATCTCTCTCCCCATGATTCCAGCCCAAAACATTACTCCACCTCCTCCTTGTTGGCGCTGTAGCCGTGTTTGCGTGGGGTGTCCATCAACCAGCCATCCTCCACTCCATCCATCTGGACCATCGAGCGCTGCACGGCACACATCCGTGAACAAAACAGTTTTGAAATCAGTCTTCATGTAATGTTTGGCCCACTGGAGCCGTTTCTGCTTGTGTGAAGTGGATAGAGGAGGTCGACAGGATGGCATATGCACAGCTGCAAACCTCTGAAGGACCCTGCATCTTGTTGTTCGGGGGACGTTGGAGGCACCAGCAGCTTCAAAAACTTGTCTGCTGCTATGACAAGGCTTTTTTGCCGCTGCTCTTTTAACCTGACGTAATTGCTTGTAGGAAAGAGTCCTCAATTTGCCCTTATCAGCACGCACACGTGTGTACTGTGAATCAGCTACATACTTCTTGATTGCCAAGACACTACATCCTGATCATCGCACAATGTTGATTGTAGTCATGCCTTGACCTAAACACTCCACAATTTGTTGCTTCTCAGCAGCCGACACATCCTTTTTCTTTCCCATTTTGGCAGAAAATGTAGGCTGCTTAATAATGTGAGACAGCCTTCTTAAGTAGTCTTGCCTTTCATTGGACACACCTGCCAAACTAATTAGCACAGGTGTCTGCAATTGCTTACAGTGATATAACGAGCTGTGACACACATCACCATCAATGAGTTTAACTGACAAACAAACAAATTCTTCCCTTATCACTCCTAAACACTTTTTGCATAATAATTTGGAACACAGTGTACATGTGCTTTTCCACAAAACACCAGTGGTTCACGTAGTGAATCTTACAGTTCTAACTTGCCAACCGTGGTCTGTATGGAGTTGTTCAATAAAGGGCCCAAAATTAAGATAACATAGATGGGAGAGGTCTCTATGAATAGGAATTCCTAAGTATTTGAAACCCTATGAGGGTCAGGCAAAGGGAAAGTTGGACTGGATGGAATCCTATATGGATTTGGGGAGGGAGACATCGAGGGCCTCAGACTTCGCTGTATTGATTTTAAAATTTGACCATGTAACAAAGTGATCTATTTCAGCCATAACAGCATGGATGGATATATGTGATTGAGTGATATATACTAGTACATCATCAGCAAATAGAGAGCACTTGTACTCGGTGCCTCCCACCTCAATCCACCAAATATTGGGGTTATGGCGAATTGATGAGAGCAGGTGCTCCGTCACTAGGATGTATAAGAGAGGGGACAGAGAACATCCCTGCCTTGTCCCATTGGTGATTGTGAAAGATGATGAAAATGTTCTGACGCGCCCCCTGGGCCTTGGGACACCCTGAGCCGGACCCTTTTTGGTGGATGCTGGTGGTTGTAGTCTCCGTGGCGGCAACCCGGTTCCGTGGCTCAGGGCGGTCAAACCAGTGGCGGAACTATTTATGTGGTTTTGATGTTTAAATGTCCGACTACGCCACCCGTGGATTGCGGTCAGAGTGAACCGCCGCTCCAGGGCAGACCGCTGAGGCTGGTGTTGTGGGTGCAGCAGAGCGTAGCATAACTCCCCACGGGAGGAGTATAGCCTCAGGGCAGTGTATGCGGAGGATGGGGGTGATGGTGCAGGGCAGCAGCAGTAACGACACGGAGTCAGTGATGCAGTCCAGGGCCTTTACTCACAGTTCTTATTATCCAGACCATGTCTGCAGGTAACGGCTGCCCACGTCGTACTTTGCTCACCAGGTGAGGGGCTCAGACAACTCCCAGATAACTTTGGAGCGCTTCACAGGACCCCCTTTGTGTGTCCTTTGTCTGGCCTTTCTTACCAACCCTTCTGTCCGGCTGCCTCGGGCCTCCTCTTGGTAAACTTGGCGCCAGTTTCCCTGACCCTATGTGGTGCCTTCCTAGCAGGTGTAGCGAGGGGCTGCGCCACATAAAATGTCACAGCCTTCGGTTTCTAGCTGAGGGTCGTTTCCTGCCTCCACTAGTTTCGGGGACCGGTCTCCCCCTTTGGCCTGACCCCTCCACGCAGGTGGATTCGGGCGTGCGGTGGCGACTCGCCCGTCCGCACCCCTGGGATCCCTTCATTCCTCGTTCCTGGAGCCTTCTCTGCTCCTCTTCCTTCCTTCTCCCTCTTCCAGGCCTGGGCCTCTGTTACTAGGCCCGCCTCCGGAGCAGAGCTCATGCAGAGCCCCTGCTCCCTGCCACTTCTGCTCAGACTTCACTGAACTAAGATGGTGCCCACCTTTTATACTCCCTTCTCAATGCACCCAGGAACTGCTTCCTCCCTGCTCCTGCACTACACGGTTCCCCTTCCTCAGTGTTCCCTCCCCCCACTCCAGCCAGGGACAGGGACTGTCGTGCCAATCTCAGGGGCATATTGGTCGCCCTGCCCCACGGCAATGTGGTGTAATGCATGCAGGTGTCGGGTCCTGATCCACACTCCATCCTTACCTGAGAGTGAGATATCACACCTTTGGGTGAGGTGCAATAGCTCTGTAGCAACCGAGCCCTCAGGGTAATACAGTTCCATTTATCTTCAGCCTAGGTGACGTATTGCGATACAGGGCTGTGATTTTGGCTATAAAAGGGTCCCCTAGACCCCTACCCAAAGCTTTTTAAGAGAATTATATATGGCGTGCCAGGAGACTCTATGGAATGCTTTCTCAGCATCCAACGAGAGTATCTAATTACAAATTTTTAACTGCATCTAGCCCAGGAAATACTTTGTGCCTAGTAGCAGTGTCTGCTAGTCAGCGGATTATCCCGGCTGTTAAGCAAGCTACACCACCTGTAGTTTTGACACTTAATTTTTTCAAAGGAAATGCTTCGGGACCACGGGATACTCAGTGAAGAGCATCAGGAGGCACCCCAAGGCATAGGGGCTGGGACTGGCAGTAGGATGCCTTGCGGTGGACAGCCGAGCTCGATCCTTATAAAAGCTTTTTAACTGCAGCAGCTTTAGTGGACGCTACTGGAGCTGGAATTACGCGGCTGCTGGCATGAGACTTGCCCTCCAATAGATCCTTGTAAATGGATTTAAAGTGTATTCATTCAAATTAGAGAGACAATTTAAATTAAAAAGCTTAGAGCTGCCTCCACCACAGGGGGGCTCGCTCGACCCACCAGCGGACAGGCACCAGTATTGGGAGAGGGGGGCTGGCCGCCAGGGTTCACCGCGGCTCTGGCACAAACCCGGCGACACGGAGGTGGCACGGGCAGGAGCTGACTGAACGTGTCGGCTTCTCAGTTTTTGGATTTTAGAAGGGCATGACATGCCTATATCTGTGTCTCCCCCTGCTTTTACTCCTCCACCTCTTTTCTTTTCGCATGACTATATGTACTTGTCACTTTTCCATGTGTTAGTTGTGTCTTCAGAGCAGTTTGTCAGCTTTTGGACACCTTTGACGGTGTTTTCTATGTGTTTCTATGTGTTTTTGTTTGCCTGCCATTGGTTTTAACGGTGTTCGAAGGTGTTCGACGAACAGTTCGACGAACACACGGGTGTTCGACGAACCGAACCGAACTCGAACACTACGGGGGTGGCTCAACACTAGCTTCGACACACAAAATCTTTCTTTGTGCCTTTAATTTCAAGACTACAGAGTTGGGCAATGGCCTGATCTAAAATGCGGTTTGAGAAATAACATGCATAAGCATGTCCGATCCACATTAAAACAGAAATCATAGAGTGTCCGGGAATCTTCCCACATATTGTTCTTAGCCAGGTCCGCTTCTCGGCAGGGTTGGACGGGCCCACCAGAGAATCGCAGACTCCTCCAGCGGGCCCTTGCTTCTTCAAGAGAGTTCATAGTGCCGAGGTGAGGCCATGATGATGATAGAAGCCACCATCTGCTTAGCTTTCTGTTACTTGGAAGGCAAGCGCTAGTATGCTGAGAGTCACCCACCCATCCACAGGCCGCAATAGTAAACTGCCAGATTTCTGGGCAGCTGCTTGCACTTGAAATGTGGCCTTTTAGGCTCGTGGAGGCGGAAGCTGTCCACAAACTCATGGCAGCAGCGGCCAGGTGTCTATACTTAGTCCCCAGCCGCCACTATTTCTCCCGGTATTGTCTCCGCCTTCTACAAGTGTGGGTCCCTGAATATTACTTCTGGTACTTTTCTGTGGGAATCTGCTTGACTCCTACCTGTCTGGAATATTTCCAGTAAACTATGGTACGAAGCCATGGTATTAGCACTGCCCCCAGTACAAGTAGCAAAGCCATCACCAATTTCCTTCTCAGGAATTTTATTTGGTAGACTAAGTGTCTGCCGAAATACATTATTTTCTCACAAAGTAGCTGAACATAGAGTGGCAGTAGGTGCAAATTTCTCCAGCCTGTTAGATATCAGAGGGTGAACCGCAGCACATTGGCTCAGTGGTTAGCACTGAAGCCTTGCAGCGCTGGGATCCTGGGTTCAAATCCCAGCAAGGACAACATCTGCAAGGATTTTGTATGTTCTCCCCGTGTTTGCGTGGGTTTCCACCTCAGTAAAAAAGAAGCCATAGAGTGTCCGAGAACCTTCCCACACACTTTTCTTAGCCAGGACTGCTTCTCGGCAGGGTTGGACGGTCCCACCAGAGAATCATGATAGCACATGATAGCACCAGGCTCTGGTGGGGCCTGGCTTCTCCACCAGAGAGTTCATGATAGCACAAACTTTGCAGCTGCTATGGGGCTCTTGAGTGGGGGGGGGAAGGTGAGCCCTCATAATCATATCCTCTGGTGGACCCAATGCTTTTCAGTCTGACACTGCTTCTCAGTGAGAGTTGTATTTCACCACAGCCATATTCTTTAGTTTGGTGAAAGGACTGGCATAGGGGGAAACCGTATCTACTCCGGGTATCATTTCTCTCAGGAAGTCCTCTAATGCAGCTTGTTGCATAAGCAATGGAAGCCCGTCCAACATCAGCTCGCACTTGTCGGTGGTGCCTCAACACACAAACATCTTTCTTTGCGCCTTTAATTTCATGACTACAGAGTTGGGCAATGGCCTGATCTGCAATGCGGTTTGAGAAATAACATGAATAAGCATGTCCGATCCACATTAAAAAAGCAAACATAGAGTGTCCGGGAATCTTCCCACATACTGTTCTTAGCCAGGGCTGCTTCTCGGCAGGGTAGGACGGGCCCACCAGAGAACCGGAGACTCCTCCGGCAGGCCCTTGCTTCTTCAGGAGAGTTCATAGTGCCAAGGTGAGGCCATGATGATGATAGAGGCCACCATCTGCTTAGCTTTCTGTTACTTGGAATGCAAGCGCAAGTATTCAGCCAGCCATCCACCCACGGGCAGCCATAGTAAACTGCCAGATTAGTGAGAAGCTGCTTGCACTTGAAATGTGGCCTTTTAGGCTCGTGGAGGCCGAAGCTGTCCATAAACTCATGACGGCAGCGGCCGGGTGTCCATTCTCTGTCCCCAGCCGCCAATATTTCTCCCGGTATCATCTTCGCCTTCTACAAGCGTGGGTCCCTGAACATTACTGCTTGTACTTTTCTGTGGGAATCTGCTTGACTCCCACCTGCCTGGAATATTTCCAGTAAACTATGGTAGGATGCCGTGGTATTAGCAGTGCCCCCAGTACAAATAGCGAAGCCATCCCCAATTTCCTTCTCAGGAATTTTATTTGGTAGACTGAGTGTCTGCCGAAATACATTCGTTTGTCACAAAGGAGTTGAACATAGAGTGCAAGTTCCTCCAGCCTGTTAGATATCAGAGGGTGAATGACAGCACATTGGCTCAGTGGTTAGCACTGAAGCCGTGCAGCGCTGGGAACCTGGGTTCAAATCCCAGCAAGGACAACATCTGCAAGGATTTTTCAGGTTCTCCCGTGTTTGCGTGGGTTTCCACTTCAGTAAAAAAGCAGCCATAGAGTGTCTGAGAACCTTCCCACACTCTTTTCATAGCCAGGACTGCTTCTCGGCAGGGTTGGATGGTCCCACCAGAGAATTCTCTGGTGGGCCCTAACTTCCCCATCAGAAAGTTCATGATAGCACAAACTTTGCAGCTGCTATGGGGCTCTTGAGCGGGCAAGAAAGGTGAGCCCTCAGAATCAAATCCTCTAGTGAGCCCAATGTTTTTCAGTCTGAAACTGCTTCACAGTGGGAGTTGTATTTCACCACAGACATATTGTTTACCTCGGTGAAAGGACTGGCATAGAGGGAAACCATATCTACTTCGACTGTCATTTCTCTGTCACCAGGTTCCACCCATTGTCACACACAACCATGCCTGGCTGTATGTTCTGCGGTGAGAGCCACAGATCAGGCAACAGTGTTACAGCTTTCAACCGCTCTAAAGTCCTGGGCAGTTTGTCACCTAAGCACTAAGCATGTTATCTTCAGCACAGTATATTGCCACTTGGCCAAGGCAGTGCTGCAGTGCTTTCAGCTTGTGACTGATGTGGTCATTTTAGAGATGGAGGCAAAGCTGGAGGAGGAGGTGCAGGAGCTGAACAATGTGATTACATTGCGGTTACATTGGTGAGTCTGTTTTTTATACTAAAGAAAGATAATACTGTGTTTTTATTTATTTTTTATTTTTTTACGCTATTTTTTAATACAAATGCATTCAGCCGAAAATGTAATTTTAACATTTTACAACCTTATCTGGCCATGTGGTGTGTGACACATCATCAGACACATCCTGATTCATTTATGATGGAGGGACTCTGAAAGTCACAAAGCCTATTTTTATAGGGCCATCAGTCAACTGCTGGTCCTTACTATTCTTAAAGGGCCAGCAGTCGGCCCTTGCTATTGTTAGAGAGCCATCAGCCGGCTATGCTTTGTTGTTCCCATTATTAACGAGTGGGTCTCCTATACTGTTATTGCGTATGCAGTGACTGCAAGGGCTGCCAAAATTTTGGACGCAACCCAATACCCCTTGGAAGAGACATAGAGGAGGGTCTCAGTAAAAAAAATGTTCCCATTATAAAGTAGCAGGTCTCCTATAGTGGTAATACCCATGCTATGACTGCAAGGGCTGCCAAAATTTGGGAAAAAGCCCACTAACAATTTAAAGACATATAGAGCTGGGCCACAGTAACGAGTATGACATGTTCCCATTAGAAAGGAGAGGGTCTGCTATTCAGTTAAAGGCTATGCAGTGAGTACAAGTGCCAAAATATAGGAAAAACCCTACTAACAATTTAAATGCACATAGAGATGGGCCACAGTATCGACATTTTCCCATTATAAAGGAGAGGGTCTGCTATACAGTTAAAAGGTATGCAGTGAATGCAACGGCTGCCAAAAATTTGGAGGAACTCCAATGCCCCTTGCAAGAGACGTAGAGGTCTGTGGGCCTCCTGAAAACAATGTTCCCATTATTATGAAGTGTGTCTCCCATACTGTTTGTCTATGCAGTGAAGCAACGGCTGCCAAAAATTTGGAGGAACTCTAATGCCCCTTGCAAGAAACGTACATATGTTGATATAGTACATATGGTGGTGATACGGTGTTGGAGGATGAGGATGCGGAGAAGGAGAAGGACAAGGGCAAATAGACAAAATCAGGAAGCGTATACCCATGTCTGGGTGTGAAGACAGAGGTGCATGAGAATAGAGTTAGACCTCCCAAAAAAAACAATGTATTTGAGTTTATGTTACGCTGCTATCATTCGGTGGTGTTGAGAAGTCTGGCCTAATCCAGCCGTTGTTCATATTTATAATAGTCAGTCTGTCAGCATTTTCAGCTGACAAGCGGATGTACCTATCAGTTATAATTCCACAGGCGGCACTAAAAACCCGCTCTGACAAAACGCTAGCAGCAGGGCAGGCCAGGACCTCCAAGGCGTAGAGAGCCAGTTCATGCCACATGTCCAGCTTGGATACCCAATAATTATAAGGTACACAGGAATCACGGAGGACCTTGGTATCGTCGGCAACGTACTCCCTCACCATCTTCCGAAACTTTTCATTTCTTGAGAGAGTACCCCATGTATCAGGGCTTGTGCGATGGTGGGAGGGTCTGAGAAAACTGTCCCAGAACTTTGAGAGTGTGACTCTGCCTCTGCTGGATTGCATTTGTGTCTCTCTCTCCTCTACTCCTTAGTTGTCCAATGAACTGTGACTTCTGCTGCCAGCGTTTTCAGATGCAAATTTTTTAATATTTCCGCAACAAGTGCCTTCTCGTACTGCTCCATTTTATTAGGCCTGTCCTGAGCAGGAATAAGAAACTGAAAGTTCTCCTTGAAGCGTGGGTCTAGAAGTGTCACCAACCAGTAATGACTGTCACACAAAATTTGGACAACGCGAGGGTCACAGGAAAGACTGCGTAACATAAACTCAGCCATGCGTGCCAGACTGCAAAGAGGCAAGACTTCCGTGTCCTCACCAAGAGGACGACTGACCATGCTCTCCTCCTCATCTTCCTCCTCTTCCTCCTCCTCCCTGTCCTCAGGCCAGCCACGCTGAACAGACGGTATGACAGTTGTGCAGGTAGTACCGTTTATAGTGCAGGAAACTAGCTCCTGTTCTTCCTCCTCCTCCTCCTCATTGTCACCCAATCCAAGTAGTGATGAGATGAGGCTGGTCTGTGTGTAATCACCCTGTATGGTTCCTTGCTCCATCTCATCATGCTCCGCCTGCAATGCATCCTCTTTGATTGTGAGCAGAGTGTTTCAGAAGACAGAGAAGCGGGATGGCGATGCTAATTATGGCATCATCGTCGCTCACCATCTTGGTGGAGTCCTCAAAGTTTTGGAGGATTGTACATATGTCTGACATCCATGTCCACTCCTGAGGTCTTATGTGTGGAGTCTGACCTGAATACCAACAGCCTTGTTGATGCTGGCAGTCAACAACTGCCCTCTTCTGTTCACAAATCCTTCCCAACATCTGCAAAGTAAGGTTCCAATGCGTGGGGACATCACAGATCAGTCTGTGAGCTGGAATCTGCAAATCCTGCTGAAGCACGGCAAGGGCGGCGGAAGCTGTCGCTGACTTTCTAAAATTGGCACACAGGCAACGTACTTTGACAAGCAGATCCGACAGATCCGGGTAGGTTTTGATAAACTGCTGAACCACTAGGTTAAGCACATGGGCCAGGCATGGTACGTGTGTGAGCTAGCCTCGCCTCAGAGCCGCCACCAGGTTCCGGCCATTGTCACACATGACCATGCCTGACTGTAGGTTTAGCGGTGTCGGCCACAGATCTGCCTGCTGTTACAGAGCTGTCTATAACTCTTCAGCACTGTGCGGTTTGTCACCTTAGCATATTAGCTTCAGCAAGGCCTGTGGCCACTTGGCCGAGGCAGTGCTGCAGTGCTTCCAGCTTGCAACTGATGTGGTCATTTCGGAGATGGAGGCTGAAGAGGAGGTGCAGGAGCTGTAAAATGTGGGGGCAACCCTGTTTGACCCAGGGCCCATAATCCTCCGCATTGGGAGGACGTGTTCCGTCCCAAGGTCCGACTGGCTTCCTCTATATTAACCCAGTGTGCCATCAGCGAGATGTACCATCCCTGCCTACAAGCACTTGTCCATCTGTCCGTGGTTAGGTGGACTTTCCTTGTAACTGCGTTGTTGAGGGTACGTCTAATGTTGTGTGTAACATCCCTGGCGGCGTGCTTGCATGGCTTACCATCTCCCACCATGCAAGACCGCAATCTTACCTATCGGGCCAGGCTGCACACTTTGCTCCAGTACCTGCTGTTTGTATGTCTCTTGTCTGCTGGCTTAGGGCGTTGGCGCTGTTGCTTCGTGATTCTTAAAGCTACAGTGTGCGCAGTCCTAATGCGTCCCCAGCCTATTGCTGTCAGTCACTGGATACTTAAACCCCCTCCACCCAGTAGGAGGGGCCTGAGCAACACTTTCTTACAGTGTGTTCTGTGCAACTGTGAGTTGCCAGGTCCTGTCCTGAATCTAGTCTGTTTCCGCCACCCTGGGGGCTGAGTACCCAGGGCCGTTACCTGTACCTGTGACTTCAAGTCAGTTTCCGCCATCCTGGGGGCTGAGTTCCCAAGCTCGTTACTGTATCTTGTTCCTGGTTCAGATCCTGTCTGAACAGTGTCCTAGTCCGTTACCTGTTTGTCTCTATGTCTGTATCTTCCCTTTTCCTGCAGTATCTGAACCTGCACCTAACTCCAACTCATTGTCTCTGTACTTCTGTTTGTGAGTTTTGTGTCCACTCGCTACTTCATTGCAAGTACCTTGTGTGTATCTGGTTCTGCTCATTCTGTTTCCCTGCCTCCATATCTACCTCTTGTGTTCCAGCTATCTTCTTGTGTTTTCCAGTCTGTTCCATGTGAACAGAGCCCTGTCCTATCTACCACACCTGTGGGTTTTGCTCTGCTTTGCTTGTTCACCGCATCTGCGGTTTTGCTTTGCTCTGCTTGTTCACCACATCTGCGGGTTTTGCTCTGCTTTGCTTGTTCACCACATCTGCGGTTTTGCTTTGCTCTACTTGTTCACCGCATCTGCGGGTTTTGCTCTGCTTTGCTTGATCACCGCATCTGCGGGTTTTGCTTTGCTCTGCTTCTTTACTGCACCTGCGCTTTTGCTCTGCTTTGCTTGTTCACCGCATCTGCAGTTTTGCTTTGCTCTGCTTGTTCACCGCATCTGCGGGTTTTGCTCTGCTTTGCTTGTTTACCACACCTGCGGTGTTGCTCTTCTTTGCTTTTTCACTGCATCTGCGGTTTTGCTTTGTTCTGCTTGTTCACCGCATCTGCGGGTTTTGCTCTGCTTTGCTTGTTTACCACACCTGCGGTGTTGCTCTGCTTTGCTTGTTCACCGCATCTGCGGTTTTGCTCTGCTCCGCTTGTTCACCGCATCTGCGGGTTTTGCTTTGCTCTGCTTGTTCAACGCATCTGCGGTTTTGCTCTGCTTTGCTTGTTCACCGCATCTGCGGTTTTCCTCTGCTTGTCTTCTGCACCTGCGGCTCCGTTCCTGTATCCCAGTCTTTACTGGTCCCTATCCTGCGTATGTTCCTACCTGCCAGTACCTGCCTCTCTGCATGTCAGCCGTGCCTGCCTGTGCCCACCTGTCTGCATGCCAGCCGTGCCTGCCAGTGCCCACCTCTCTGCATACCAGCTGTGCCTGTCAATATCCACCTGTCTGCATACCAGCCGTGCTTGCCAGTTCCCACCTGTCTATATGCCAGTCTAAACTGCCTGTTCCTGCATTCCCCAGTGTGGGTCAACAGCTGTGACCGGGGTCTGACCTGGAGTAGCACCTGGTCCCTCTGTTCGGTTCCTCCCTGGTTCACGGAGTCGACTGAGCCACTGTGCAACCTTGGTCGGACCGGGTTGGTACTTAGTTACGCCCCTCCAGGCACTCCTAGGTTCATGGTCCAGTGGTATCACTAATCACGCTCACGCCAGTCAGTCTGGGCGTGAGCGCAACATTGTGGGACACGTGCTCATGTAAAGCGGGGACGGCACACCAGGAGAAATAGTGGCGGGTGGGGACCAAGTACCGAGGGACGGCCGCCGCCATCAGGTTGCGGAGAGCTTCCGTCTCCACGAGCCTAAAAGGCAACATTTCGAGCACATGCATTTGCAAAATGCATGAATTTAGTAGTGTGGCGTTGACTGCGTATTTGCGTTTGCGTTCCAAGGACTGGGGTAGGGAGAACTGAACGCTGCGATGCGACAAAGACGTGGATGTGCTTGCTGATGGTGCTAGTTGAGAGTGTGCAATGACAGGTGCAGGCCAGGAGGCATCTTGGCATGTGCCATGGACAGAGGATTGGCGTGCACGCACAACAGCGGAACAAGCAGTGGTGTCACACGCAGACACTGTTGCTGGACCCTGGGGTTCGGCCCACAAAGTCGAGTGCTTTGCTGCCATGTGCCTGATCATGCTCGTGGTGGTCAGGCTGCTAGTATTGCTACCCCTGCTGATGCTGGCCTGGCAGGTGGTTTTAATATCATTTTCGGGGTTATCTACAGAGTCTTTAAAAAATAACCAGACTCGGGAAGATATAAGAGTTGTACTGGCAACTTCCGTCGTGTTGGCACGCTGCTTCTTCCTGCCTGTTGTGGTGCTAAGCCTCCCTCCCCCTGTGTGCTGCTGTCGTCGCTCTGTATGTCCCCTTGCCAGGTTGGATCAGTTACTATATCATCCACTACCTCGTATTCCATTTCTGCACCCTTGTCCCCCTTCTGACTTTCTGGCAATTGTGCTTCATTATCATCATCATCATCCACCTCTTGCGACAGTAATTGCACTTTCCCACCGTCGCCTTCGTGTGACCGTGGCTGCTCAAATATTTGGGCATCGCTACATGCTTTCGCCTCTTGACTCGCTTGAAGCTGGCCGGGCGAAAGGACCGAATCTACAAATGGAAAAGTGAACAGCTCTTCTGAGTGTCCAAGTGTGGGATCAGTTGTCTCCAGGCATTCGGCATGGTGGGAGGAAGGAGGATCAGGGTGAGGAATATGCGGTTAAGACTCAAGACTACTGAGACTTGACCGTGTGGAAGACATGTTGGTTGTGGGTGTGGCTAAGTGACTGGAAACATTATCTGAAACTGCTCTGTGTTCAATAGTGGTGTTCTGCGGTCCCCTATTAATTGGTACAGGAAGGTTGAGAGATAAGATGTGGGTGTTTGTTCTGACACAATTTCAGCTTGCTCACAGCCACGTCCTCGACTTCTGCATGCACCATCACCATCACGTCCACTTCCCCTTCCCTTGCCATAAACCTTACCCATTTTTAATGGAGGACAATATTTTCCACGTTCACGAGAAATGGCTGATTTTGGAACTCAGTTATATGTGATACGCCTAACAGAGAACCACAATTTTAAATAGCAGGTCTGTAATTTGCTAATACTATTCTTCAGAGACACCTAGTGTGAATAGCTTGACTGACACACTGCAACCAAATGAAAATGAAAGAAATGTCTAATTTTTGGAACACTCTTATAGGTGTTTTGTCTGACAGAGAAACACGGTTTTAAATAGCAGGCCTGTAAGTTGCTAATACTATCCTTCACAGACACCAGGTGTGAACAGCTTCACCAACACACCGCAACGGAATGAAAAAGGAAGAAATATCAGATTTTTGAACAGTTTTATAGGTGATATGTCTGACAGAGAACCACGGTTTTAAATAGTAGACCTGTATTTACTAATATTATTCTACACAGAGACCTAGTGTGAATAGCTTCACCGACACATTGCAACGGAATGAAAATGGAAGAAATGTCTGATTTTTGAACAGTCTTATAGGTGATATGTCTGACTGAGAACCACGGTTTTAAATAGTAGGCCTGTAATTTAGTAATATTATTCTACACAGAGACCTAGTGTGAATAGCTTCACCGACACACTGCAACGGAATGAAAATGGAAGAAATGTCTGATTTTTGAACAGTCTTATAGGTGATATGTCTGACTGAGAACCACGGTTTTAAATAGTAGGCCTGTAATTTAGTAATATTATTCTACACAGAGACCTAGTGTGAATAGCTTCACCGACACACTGCAACGGAATGAAAATGGAAGAAATGTATGATTTTTGAACAGTCTTAAAGGTGATATGTCTGACAGAGAACCCTGTTTTTAAATAGTAGGTCTGTAATTTACTAATATTAATCTACACAAAGACATAGTGTGAATAGCTTCACCGACACATTGCAACGGAATGAAAATGGAAGAAATGTATGATTTTTGAACAGTCTTATAGCTGATATGTCTGACAGAAAACCACAGTTTTAAACAGTAGGCCTGTAATTTACTAATATTATTCTACACAGAGACCTAGTGTGAATAGCTTCACCGACACACTGCAACGGAATGAAAATGAAAGAAATGTATCATTTTTGAACAGTCTTAAAGGTGATATGTCTGACAGAGAACCATGTTTTTAAATAGTAGGTCTGTAAATTACTAATATTATTCTACACAGAGACCTAGTGTGAATAGCTTCACCGACACATTGCAATGGAATGAAAATGGAAGAAATTTGTGATTTTTGAACAGTTTTATGGGTGATATGTCTGACAGAGAACCACGGTTTTAAATAGTAGGCCTGTAATTTACAAATATTATTCTACACAGAGACCTAGTGTGAATAGCTTCACCGACACACTGCAACGGAATGAAAATGGAAGAAATGTCTGATTTTTAAACAGTATTATAGGTGATATGTCTGACAGAGAACCACTGCTTTAAATAGTAGGTCTGTAATTTACTAATATTATTCTACACAGAGACCTAGTGTGAATAGCTTCACCGACACACTGCAACGGAATGAAAGTGGAAGAAATGTCTGATTTTTGAACAGTATTGTAGGTGAAATGTCTGACAGAGAACCACTGCTTTAAGTTCTAGGTCTGTAATTTAGTTATATTATTCTACACAGAGACCTAGTGTGAATAGCTTCACTGACACACTGCAACGGAATGAAAATGGAAGAAATGTCTGATTTTTGAACAGTGTTATAAGTAGTGTTGAGCCACCCCCGTAGTGTTCGAGTTCGGTTCGTCGAACACCCGTGTGTTCGCCGAACTGTTCGTCGAACTGTTCGTCGAACACCTTCGAACACCGTTAAAACCAATGGCAGGCAAACAAAAACACATAGAAACACATAGAAAACACCTTCAAAGGTGTCCAAAAGCTGACAAACTGCTCAGAAGACACAACTAACACATGGAAAAGTGACAAGTACATATAGTCATGAGAAAAGAAAAGAGGTGGAGGAGTAAAAGGAGGGGGAGACACAGATATAGGCATGTCATGCCCTTCTAAAATCCAAAAAGTGAGAAGCCGAAACGTTCAGTCCGCTCCTGCCCGTGCCACCTCCGTGTCGCCGGGTTTGTGCCAGAGCCGTGGTAAAACCTGACGGCCAGCCCCCCTCTCCCAATACTGGTGCCTGTCCGCTGGTGGGTCGAGCGAGCCCCCCTGTGGTGGAGGCAGCTCTAAGCTTTTTAATTTAAATTGTCTCTCTAATTTGAATGAATACACTTTAAATCCATTTACAAGGATCTATTGGAGGGCAAGTCTCATGCCAGCAGCCGCGTAATTCCAGCTCCAGTAGCGTCCACTAAAGCTGCTGCAGTTAAAAAGCTTTTATAAGGATCGAGCTCGGCTGTCCACCGCAAGGCATCCTACTGCCAGTCCCAGCCCCTATGCCTTGGGGTGCCTCCTGATGCTCTTCACTGAGTATCCCGTGGTTCCGAAGCATTTCCTTTGAAAAAATTAAGTGTCTAAACTACAGGTGGTGTAGCTTGCTTAACAGCCGGGATAATCCGCTGACTAGCAGACACTGCTATTAGGCACAAAGTATTTCCTGGGCTAGATGCAGTTAAAAATTTGTAATTAGATACTCTCGTTGGATGCTGAGAAAGCATTCCATATAGTCTCCTGGCACGCCATATATGATTCTCTTAAAAAGCTTGGGGTAGGGGTCTAGGGGACCCTTTTATAGCCAAAATCACTAGTGGAGGCAGGAAACGACCCTCAGCTAGAAACCGGAGGCTCTGACATTTTATGTGGCGCAGCCCCTCGCTACACCCGCTAGGAAGGCACCACATAGGGTCAGGGAAACTGGCGCCAAGTTTACCAAGAGGAGGCCCGAGGCAGCCGGACAGAAGTGTTGGTAAGAAAGGCCAGACAAAGGACACACAAAGGGGGTCCTGTGAAGTGCTCCAAAGTTATCTGGGAGTTGTCTGAGCCCCTCACCTGGTGAGCACAGTACGACGTGGGCAGCCGTTACCTGCAGACGTGGTCTGGATAATAAGAACTGTGAGTAAAGGCCCTGGACTGCATCACTGACTCCGTGTCGTTACTGCTGCTGCCCTGCACCATCACCTCCATCCTCCGCATACACTGCCCTGAGGCTATACTCCTCCCGTGGGGAGTTATGCTACGCTCTGCTGCACCCACAACACCAGCCTCAGCGGTCTGCCCTGTAGCGGCGGTTCACTCTGACCGCAATCCACGGGTGGCGTAGTCGGACATTTAAACATCAAAACCACATAAATAGTTCCGCCACTGGTTTGACCGCCCTGAGCCACGGAACCGGGTCGCCGCCACGAAGACTACAACCACCAGCATCCACCAAAAAGGGTCCGGCTCCGGGTGTCCCAAGGCCCAGGGGGCGCGTCAGAACATTTTCATCACCTTTCACAATCACCAATGGGACAAGGCAGGGATGTTCTCTGTCCCCTCTCTTATACATCCTAGTGACGGAGCACCTGCTCTCATCAATTCGCCATAACCCCAATATTAGGTGGATTGAGGTGGGAGGCACCGAGTACAAGTGCTCTCTATTTGCTGATGATGTCCTAGTATATATCACTCAATCACATATATCCATCCATGCTGTTATGGCTGAAATAGATCACTTTGTTACATGGTCAAATTTTAAAATCAATGCAGCGAAGTCTGAGGCCCTCGATGTCTCCCTTCCCAAATCCATATAGGATTCCATCCAGTCCAACTTTCCCTTTGCCTGGCCCTCACAGGGTATCAAATACTTAGGAATTCCTATTCATAGAGACCTCTCCCATCTATGTTATCTTAATTTTGGGCCCTTTATTGAACAACTCCATACACACCACGGTTGGCAAGTTAGAACTGTAAGATTCACTACGTGAACCACTGGTGTTTTGTGGAAAAGCACATGTACACTGTGTTCCAAATTATTATGCAAAAAGTGTTTAGGAGTGATAAGGGAAGAATTTGTTTGTTTGTCAGTTAAACTCATTGATGGTGATGTGTGTCAGGGCTCTTTATATCACTGTAAGCAATTTCAGACACCAGTGCTAATTAGTTTGTCAGGTGTGTCCAATGAAAGGCAAGACTACTTAAGAAGGCTCTCTCACATTATTCAGCAGCCTACATTTTCTGCCAAAATGGGAAAGAAAAAGGATGTGTCGGCTGCTGAGAAGCAACAAATTGTGGAGTGTTTAGGTCAAGGCATGACTACAATCAACATTGTGCGATGATCAGGATGAAGTGTCTTGGCAATCAAGAAGTATGTAGCTGATTCACAGTACACACGTGTGCGTGCTGATAAGGGCAAATTGAGGACTCTTTCCTACAGGCAATTACGTCAGGTTGAAAGAGCAGCGGCAAAAAAGCCTTGTCATAGCAGCAGACAAGTTTTTGAAGCTGCTTGTGCCTCCAACGTCCCCCGAACAACAAGATGCAGGGTCCTTCAGAGGTTTGCAGCTGTGCATACGCCATCCTGTCGACCTCCTCTATCCACTTCACACAAGCAGAAATGGCTCCAGTGGGCCAAACATTACATGAAGACTGATTTCAAAACTGTTTTGTTCACGGATGAGTGCCGTGCAGCGCTCGATGGTCCAGATGGATGGAGTGGAGGATGGCTGGTTGATGGACACCCCACGCAAACACGGCTACAGCGCCAACAAGGAGGAGGTGGAGTAATGTTTTGGGCTGGAATCATGGGGAGAGAGATTGTCGGCCCCTTTAGGATCCCTGAAGGCGCTAAAGATGAACTCCATAATGTATGTGGATTTTCTCAAACAGCACTTCCTGCCATGGTTCAAGAAGAAGAACCGTGTATTTCACAGCAAGATCATTTTTCTGCATGATAATGCACCATCTCATGCTGCACATAAAACATCTGCATCTCTGGCTGATATGGGCATAAAAGGGGACAAACTTATGGTGTGACCCCCATGCTCCCCTGACCTCTACCCCATTCCGAACCTTTGGAGCATAATTAAAAGGAGTGTCTATGATGGCGGGAGGCAGTTCACATCTAAGCAACAGCTCTGGGAGGGTATTCTGTCCTCATGCTAAACAATTGAAGCAGAAACCATCCAAAACCTGACAAAATCAATGGACGAGAGAGTTCAGAAGCTCCTTTCGAACAAGGGGTCCTATGTGAAAATGTAACATCACCTACAATAAAGTTTTGAGTTGAAAACTGTTTGATTTCAGTTTCTAACAACCTGCTAATGCTTATAATTTCAAAAATGACCATTTTTTTGGTCTTTATTAAAATGAAAAGGTTGATCGAAAAGTTTGGGGGATCTAAGAGTGTGGCAACCCAGTAGTCATGATTACTTCGAATTCTGACAATATGAGGGTCATGCTGCAGGTAGTGCAGCAAGAAGGCACTTATGTGTCTTGCGCATCTCGGAGCCCCAAAATTATTTTCCTGGCTAGATGCAGCTAAAAATTATTTTTAATTTTAAATCTGGTGGAGCTTATTATAGATGGCCTAATAGGATCAGTGCTGCACACTGCTACAAAGCCCAAATTATTTTCCAGTCAAGATACAGATAAACATGATTAGTAATTTGAAAGCTTAAAACGTTTGGTAGGGTGATTTTAACCAATCATCAAGCTTTTACTCTCCCCAGGATGACACAGGGGTAGAAAAGTCGTTTCGGATCCATGATTTGTTCATCTTTATGAACGTGAGTCTGTCTACATTATCAGTGGAGAGCCGCGTGCGCTTATCTGTCAGCACACCACCAGCAGCGCTGAACACACGTTCAGACAGAACGCTGGCTGCGGGGCATGACAAGATCTCCAAGGCGTAAGTGGCTAGCTCCGGCCATTTATCCAGATTGGAAGCCCAAAAAGAGCAAGGGTCCAGTGACACAGTCGTGGCTTCAATGTTTACTTGGAGATACTCCTGTACCATCGTCTCTAGGCGTTGTCTATGTGTCAGACTTCTTGTCTCCTGTGGCCTTGCAAAGGATGGGCTAAAAAAGTGGTGAAATGATTCCGCAAAATTGATGTTACCAGCAGATACTGTGGTTCTGTTACGGTTTGAGTGCTGAACACTTGACGGTCCCACGGTTGGCAAGTTGGAACTGTGAGATTCACAACGTGCACCACTGGTATTTTGTGGAAAAACACATGTAAGATTCTGCAACAGTCTCTGCTGATACTCCTGCATGCGTGCATCCCTTTCTATGGCAGGAATAATTTCTGCAAATTTACTTTTGTACCGGGGATCTAACAGTGTGGCAACCCAGTAGTCAGGATTATTTCTAATTCTCACAATTCGAGGGTCATGTTGCAGGTAGTGCAGCAAGAAGGCACTCATGTGTGTTGCGCATCCAGGAGCACCAAGTCCCTGTTGTGTTGGTGGCGAGGTAACAATCATGCTTCCTTCCTCTGTCCTCTCCCCCCAACCTCGCACAACAGAAATGTGATCAAGGTCTCCCTCATCTGATGAGTCTTCCATCAGTTCGTCCTCCACTTCTTCCTGGGCTCCTGCACCTTCCTCACTAGTTTGGCTGCTACCATGCGCCCTGGTAAAACCATCTCCCCCACCCACACATGCCTGCCGCCTTGGTGCTGCCGACCTTCTGGACCTTGCAGATGTTAGCCCTTCCGCATACAACTCCTCCTCTTCTACTTCCTCCACCTCCTCTTGTGCCACCACCTGACTCCGAATTCTGTTTAACATGTGCTCCAGCATGTAAATCACCGGAATAGTCATGCTGATAATGGCATCGTCAGCACTAAACATCTTCGTCGCCATTTCAAAACTGTGCAGAAGGGTGCATAGGTCCCTGATCTGAGACCACTCCTCCAGCGTGATTTGCCCCACCTCTGAATCTTGTTGGCCCAGGCTATACGTCAGAACGTATTGCACCAGGGCTTGTCGGTGCTGCCACAGTCGCTGCAACATGTGCAGAGTTGAATTCCACCGGGTAGGCACATCGCATTTTAGCCGGTGAAGTGGCAGGCCCAACGACTTCTGTAGAGATGTAAGTCGCTGAGCTGCGGGATGCGAACGGCGGAAGTGAGCACACAGCGACCGTGCCCTCTGCAGAAGGCCATCTAGTCTGGGATAGTGGGCTAAAAATTGCTGGACAACCAGGTTCAACACGTGAGCCATACAAGGCACGTGTGTGACATTGCCCCGGCGAAGGGCCGCACCCAGGTTTGCAGCATTGTCGCACACGGCCTTCCCTGGTTTCAGGTCCAGTGGAGACAACCATTCATGAAATTGGTTCTCCAGAGCTGACCACAACTCCTCAGCTGTGTGACTCACATTTCCCAGACATTTCAATGTAAAAACCGCCTGATGACGTTGAGCCCTACTGCCAGCATAGTAAGGAGGTGTGCAGGATCCCTTCTGCGCAGTTAGAAAGCTTGTGGCATGACCAGACAGGCTTTGGGTGCAGGTGGAAGACCGAGAGGAGGTTGAGGAGGCAGAAGCAGTGGAGGAACTTTGACATAAAGAGGATTGACGCACAACTCGTGGGGACGGCAAGACTTGGACAGCAGCCCCTTGTCCTGCTGTCACCATAGTTACCCAGTGCCCAGTCAGCGACAGGTAACGCCCCTGTCCATGCCTACTCGTCCAAGTGTCTGTGGTGAAATGCACCCTGTCACACACAGAGTTTCTCAAAGAAGCGGTGATGTTGTGTGCGACATGCTGGTGGAGCGCAGGCACACCTTTCTTTGAGAAGTAGTGCCGACTGGGCATCTGGAACTGGGGCACTGCGACGGACATAAGGTCTCGAAAATCCTCTGTGTCCACCAGGCGGAAATGCAGCATTTCTGTAGCCAAGAGCTTGCATATGGTGAAATTCAACCTCTTAGCTTTCTCATGGCTAGGAGGAAATGGTCTTTTACTTGTCCACATCTGAGGGACCGAGGGCTGGCTATTGTGCTTAGTCGGGGTTGATAAGGGTGTCCCCGGCAAACTGCCGGTCTGTGAGGAAGATGCAGGCGGACATGTTAGGTTGCCTTCATCCAAAGGTGGTGCTATCGATGTCGGACAGCGCTCAACACCAGCTGGTGTTACCACCTCCAAAGAAAATGATGACCTGCCAATCACGCTGGCTGTTGCGGGTAAAGAGGTGGCAGGTCTGCGCCCCAAAACAGGTGTGACTGCTGTCCCCCCAGTCACAGAGGATGAAGAGGCCGCGGATGCACAAGATATGGCAGACGGTGGTTGGCCCGGCCGGCTAGGCCGCATTGTAGCACACTGAGCTTCCCACTGCAACTTATGCTTCATGTCCATGTGCCGGTTCATGCATGAAGTACTCAAACTATGTATTTTTTGGCCTCTACTTAGCTTTTGCTGACAAATGTTACAGATAACACGAGTTGGGTCATCTTTATCTATCTGAAAAAATGCCCAGGCTATGCAAGGCTTAGCACCCATGCGACCTGAAGAGCCACCACGACTTGTGGTGAGAGGCAGAGTTGTGTTTGAGGATGCAGTTGTTGACGTGCTTACAGTACTACGTCTCTGTCCAGGAAGGCGCAACCTGACCTCGTCGTCACTAGCATCTTCCTCCACCTCCTCTGCTGACCTCATCTCTTGGCTGACTGTGGGTTGACAGTAAGTGGGATCTCCGACCTCATCATCATCACCCTGTGCGTTATCACACACGTCGTCCTCAGAGCCAACCTGTTCCTGCCCTGACAAAAAACTAAAGTTGTCGCTCCAATCAGGTATTTGAGTCTTATCATCGTCTTCCTCATTGTCTCCACCAACAGGAGTTACAGTT
Source organism: Phyllobates terribilis (assembly GCF_046119375.1). Lineage (NCBI taxonomy): Eukaryota > Metazoa > Chordata > Amphibia > Anura > Dendrobatidae > Phyllobates > Phyllobates terribilis. Next base: position 6,648,303 of record NW_027362769.1, read on the forward strand.
TGGGAATGAGGGTCTACATTATGGTCAGAACCTTCTGCGTCTGGTCCTGGATCCGACTCATAAAGATTCTGGGCATCAGTGCAGATCATTTCCTCGTCTGGATTCACAGAAGCGCTGGAGTCGACCTCTGATTCCCAGGCTATAGTATGAGTAAACAGCTCTGCAGACTCAACCATCTGTTCTACCTCATACTCAGACGGGCAGCTGGAGATTTGGGAGCTGTGAGGAAGCAAGTGCGATTTGGGTGACACCTTTGAGGACTGGAGTATTTGTGATGTTGAAGTTGATGTGGAGGAGAGCCCACTTAAAGGAGCACTTGATATCCGTTGAAGCACCTGCTGTTTTTGTGCCTCATCTGGAATTTGTAGCGATTGGCGTGGCTGTAAGAAAGGGATCTTATCACATTGTCCGCTAAAAGAAGTAGACATTTTAGTTTGGCTGGAAGATGGTCTTTTTTCTGCAGATGTTACTGTTGCTTTAACACCTACCCCACGGACACAACCTTTTTTCCCCTTCCCAACACGCCTATTCCCCTTTCCACCAGCAGCAGGCCTTTTTCCACTCATTTTGGTGGTTAACTAATTCACAACTCTGGAGTTGTTTGCACAAAAAAACAATGGATGGTAACCGAGCAGAGCTGAGTGGCCAAACTGTGGTATTAGGCCAAAACTATTGGCTGGGTTAGATGCAGAAAAAAATTATTTTGAATTTGCAACCTGATGGAGGTCAGTATAGATGGACTAATACAACAAGTCCCGCACACAGCTAGAAGCCCAAATATTTTTTCAGAGGTACTGTAGATGCAGATAAAAATTATTTTTAATTTGCAACCTGATGGAGGTCAGTATAGATGGACTAATAGAGAAAGTCCGACACACTACTAGAAGGCCAAATATTTTTTCAGAGGTAGATGCAGAAAAAAATATATTCAGTTTGCAACCTGATGGAGGTCAGTATAGATGGACTAATACAACAAGTCCCACACACAGCTAGAAGCCCAAATATTTTTTCAGAGGTACTGTAGATGCAAAAAAGCACCTCGCTCCATGTGTGCGCTGCTGATAGGCTGACAGATTGCACCTCCCCACTGTAAATGCGGGAAAGAGAAAAAAAAATGGAGATCTTCATTGTTCCTGCAGAGATCCATCCCCTGCCCCTCCCCCCACCCCGCTGTACACTCAAACTGCGTATTAACATTAATTTTCATCATTACTGAGAAAAAATCCAGTTATGATTTTGGTGCACAAACAGTTATCGAACATAACTTCGAACAGCCGAATTTTTCTCAAATTGTTCGTGTTCGCCGAACGGCTCGAACACCGCCCAAAACAGCTCGAATTTGAGATTGGCGAACAGTTCGAGTAGAACAACGCTCATCTCTATTTGTTACATGGTCAAATTTTAAAATCAATGCAGCGAAGTCTGAGGCCCTCGATGTCTCCCTCCCCAAATCCATATAGGATTCCATCAAGTCCAACTTTCCCTTTGCCTGACCCTCACAGGGTATCAAATACTTAGGAATTCCTATTCATAGAGACCTCTCCCATCTATGTTATCTTAATTTTGGGCCCTTTATTGAACAACTCCATACAGACCACGGTTGGCAAGTTAGAACTGTAAGATTCACTACGTGAACCACTGGTGTTTTGTGGAAAAGCACATGTACACTGTGTTCCAAATTATTATGCAAAAAGTGTTTAGGAGTGATAAGGGAAGAATTTGTTTGTTTGTCAGTTAAACTCATTGATGGTGATGTGTGTCAGGGCTCTTTATATCACTGTAAGCAATTGCAGACACCTGTGCTAATTAGTTTGGCAGGTGAGTCCAATGAAAGGCAAGACTACTTAAGAAGGCTGTCTCACATTATTAAGCAGCCTACATTTTCTGCCAAAATGGGAAAGAAAAAGGATGTGTCGGCTGCTGAGAAGCAACAAATTGTGGAGTGTTTAGGTCAAGGCATGACTACAATCAACATTGTGCGATGATCAGGATGAAGTGTCTTGGCAATCAAGAAGTATGTAGCTGATTCACAGTACACACGTGTGCGTGCTGATAAGGGCAAATTGAGGACTCTTTCCTACAGGCAATTACGTCAGGTTAAAAGAGCAGCGGCAAAAAAGGCTTGTCATAGCAGCAGACAAGTTTTTGAAGCTGCTGGTGCCTCCAACGTCCCCCGAACAACAAGATGCAGGGTCCTTCAGAGGTTTGCAGCTGTGCATGTGCCATCCTGTCGACCTCCTCTATCCACTTCACACAAGCAGAAACGAATCCAGTGGGCCAAACATTACATGAAGACTGATTTCAAAACTGTTTTGTTCACGGATGAGTGCCGTGCAGCGCTCGATGGTCCAGATGGATGGAGTGGAGGATGTCTGGTTGATGGACATCCCACGCAAACACGGATACAGCGCCAACAAGGAGGAGGTGGAGTAATGTTTTGGGCTGAAATCATGGGGAGAGAGATTGTCGGCCCCTTTAGGATCCCTGAAGGCGCTAAAGATGAACTCCATAATGTATGTGGATTTTCTCAAACAGCACTTCCTGCCATGGTTCAAGAGGAAGAACCATGTATTTCACAGCAAGATCATTTTTTTGCATGATAATGCACCATCTCATGCTGCACATAAAACATCTGCATCTCTGGCTGATATGGGCATAAAAGGGGACAAACTTATGGTGTGACCCCCATGCTCCCCTGACCTCTACCCCATTCAGAACCTCTGGAGCATCATCAAAAGGAGTGTCTATGATGGCGGGAGGCAGTTCACATCTAAGCAACAGCTCTGGGAGGGTATTCTGTCCTCATGCAAAACAATTGAAGCAGAAACCATCCAAAACCTGACAAATTCAATGGACAAGAGAGTTCAGAAGCTCCTTTCGAACAAGGGGTCCTATGTGAAAATGTAACATCACCTACAATAAAGTTTTGAGTTGAAAACTGTTTGATTTCAGTTTCTAATAACCTGCTAATGCTTATAATTTCAAAAATGACCATTTTTTTGGTCTTTATTAAAATGAAAAGGTTGATCGAAAAGTTTGGGGGATCTAAGAGTGTGGCAACCCAGTAGTCATGATTACTTCGAATTCTGACAATATGAGGGTCATGTTGCAGGTAGTGCAGCAAGAAGGCACTTATGTGTCTTGCGCATCTCGGAGCCCCAAAATTATTTTCCGGGCTAGATGCAGCTAAAAATTATTATTAATTTTAAATCTGGTGGAGCTTAGTATAGATGGGCTAATAGGATCAGTGCTGCACACAGCTACAAAGCCCAAATTATTTTCCAGTCAAGATACAGATAAACATGATTAGTAATTTGAAAGCTTAAAACGGTTGGTAGGGTGATTTTAACCAATCATCAAGCTTTTACTCTCCCCAGGATGAACGTGAGTCTGTCTACATTATCAGTGGAGAGCCGCGTGCGCTTATCTGTCAGCACACCACCAGCAGCGGTGAACACACGTTCACACAGAACGCTGGCTGCGGGGCATGACAAGATCTCCAAGGCGTAAGTGGCTAGCTCCGGCCATTTATCCAGATTGGAAGCCCAAAAAGAGCAAGGGTCCAGTGACACAGTCATGGCTTCAATGTTTACTTGGAGATACTCCTGTACCATCGTCTCTAGGCGTTGACTATGTGTCAGACTTCTTATCTCCTGTGGCCTTGCAAAGGATGGGCTAAAAAAGTGGTGAAATGATTCCGCAAAATTGATGTTACCAGCAGATACTGTGGTTCTGTTACGGTTTGAGTGCTGAACACTTGACGGTCCCACGTTTGGCAAGTTGGAACTGTGAGATTCACTACGTGCACCACTGGTGTTTTGTGGAAAAGCACATGTAAGATTCTGCAACAGTCTCTGCTGATACTCCTGCATGCGTGCATCCCTTTCTATGGCAGGAATAATTTCTGCAAATTTACTTTTGTACCGGGGATCTAACAGTGTGGCAACCCAGTAGTCAGGATTATTTCTAATTCTCACAATTCGAGGGTCATGTTGCAGGTAGTGCAGCAAGAAGGCACTCATGTGTGTTGCGCATCCAGGAGCACCAAGTCCCTGTTGTGTTGGTGGCGAGGTAACAATCATGCTTCCTTCCTCTGTCCTCTCCCCCCAACCTCGCACAACAGAAATGTGATCAAGGTCTCCCTCATCTGATGAGTCTTCCATCAGTTCGTCCTCCACTTCTTCCTGGGCTCCTGCACCTTCCTCATTAGTTTGGCTGCTACTATGCGCCCTGGTAAAACCATCTCCCCCACCCTCACATGCCTGCTGCCTTGGTGCTGCCGACCGTCTGGACCTTGCAGATGTTAGCCCTTCCGCATACAACTCCTCCTCCTCTACTTCCTCCACCTCCTCTTGTGCCACCACCTGACTCCGAATTCTGTTTAACATGTGCTCCAGCATGTAAATCACTGGAATAGTCATGCTGATAATGGCATCATCAGCACTAAACATCTTCGTCGCCATTTCAAAACTGTGCAGAAGGGTGCATAGGTCCCTGATCTGAGACCACTCCTCCAGCGTGATTTGCCCCACCTTCGGATCTCGTTGGCCCAGGCTATACGTCAGAACGTATTGCACCAGGGCTTGTCGGTGCTGCCACAGTCGCTGCAACATGTGCAGAGTTGAATTCCACCGGGTAGGCACATCGCATTTTAGCCGGTGAAGTGGCAGGCCCAACGACTTCTGTAGAGATGTAAGTCGCTGAGCTGCGGGATGCGAACGGCGGAAGTGAGCACACAGCGACCGTGCCCTCTGCAGAAGGCCATCTAGTCTGGGATAGTGGGCTAAAAATTGCTGGACAACCAGGTTCAACACGTGAGCCATACAAGGCACGTGTGTGACATTGCCCCGGCGAAGGGCCGCACCCAGGTTTGCAGCATTGTCGCACACGGCCTTCCCTGGTTTCAGGTCCAGTGGAGACAACCATTCAAGAAATTGGTTCTCCAGAGCTGACCACAATTCCTCAGCTGTGTGACTCACATTTCCCAGACATTTCAAAGTAAAAACTGCCTGATGACGTTGAGCCCTACTGCCAGCATAGTAAGGAGGTGTGCAGGATCCCTTCTGCGCAGTTAGAAAGCTTGTGGCATGACCAGACAGGCTTTGGGTGCAGGTGGAAGACCGAGAGGAGGTTGAGGAGGCAGAAGCAGTGGAGGAACTTTGACATAAAGAGGATTGACGCACAACTCGTGGGGACGGCAAGACTTGGACAGCAGCCCCTTGTCCTGCTGTCACCATAGTTACCCAGTGCCCAGTCAGCGACATGCAACGCTCCTGTCCATGCCTACTCGTCCAAGTGTCTGTGGTGAAATGCACACTGTCACACACAGAGTTTCTCAAAGAAGCGGTGATGTTGTGTGCGACATGCTGGTGGAGCGCAGGCACACCTTTCTTTGAGAAGTAGTGCCGACTGGGCATCTGGTACTGGGGCACTGCGACGGACATAAGGTCTCGAAAATCCTCTGTGTCCACGAGGCGGAAAGGCATCATTTTTGTAGCCAAGAGCTTGCAGATGGTGAAATTCAACCTCTTAGCTTTCTCATGGCTAGGAGGAAATGGTCTTTTACTTGTTCACATCTGAGGGACCGAGGGCTGGCTATTGTGCTTAGACAGGGTTGATAAGGGTGTCCCCGGCAAACTGCCGGTCTGTGAGGAAGATGCAGGCGGACATGTTAGGTTGCCTTGATCCAAAGGTGGTGCTATCGATGTCGGACAGCACTCAACACTAGCTGGTGTTACCACCTCCAAAGAAAATGATGACCTGCCAATCACGCTGGTTGTTGCGGGTAAAGAGGTGGCAGGTCTGAGCCCCAAAACAGGTGTGACTGCTGTCCCCCCAGTCACAGAGGATGAAGAGGCCGCGGATGCACAAGATATGGCAGACGGTGGTTGGCCCGGCCGGCTAGGCCGCATTGTAGCACACTGAGCTTCCCACTGCAACTTATGCTTCATGTCCATGTGCCGGTTCATGCATGAAGTACTCAAACTATGTATTTTTTGGCCTCTACTTAGCTTTTGCTGACAAATGTTACAGATAACACGAGTTGGGTCATCTTTATCGATCTGAAAAAATGCCCAGGCTATGCAAGACTTAGCACCCATGCGACCTGAAGAGCCACCACGACTTGTGGTGAGAGGCAGAGTTGTGTTTGAGGATGCAGTTGTTGACGTGCTTCCAGTACTACGTCTCTGTCCAGGAAGGCGCAACCTGACCTCGTCGTCACTAGCATCTTCCTCCACCTCCTCTGCTGACCTCATCTCTTGGCTGACTGTGGGTTGACAGTAAGTGGGATCTCCAACCTCATCATCATCACCCTGTGCGTTATCACACCCGTCGTCCTCAGAGCCAACCTGTTCCTGCCCTGACAAAAAACTAAAGTTGTCGCTCCAATCAGGTATTTGAGTCTCATCATCGTCTTCCTCATTGTCTCCACCAACAGGAGTTACAGTTTGGGAATGAGGGTCTACATTATGGTCAGAACCTTCTGCGTCTGGTCCTGGATCCGATTCATAAAGATTCTGGGCATCAGTGCAGATCATTTCCTCGTCTGGATTCACAGAAGCACTGGAGTCGACCTCTGATTCCCAGGCTATAGTATGAGTAAACAGCTCTGCAGACTCAACCATCTGTTCTACCTCATACTCAGACGGGCAGCTGGAGATTTGGAGCTGTGAGGAAGCAAGTGTGATTGGGGTGACACCTTTGAGGACTGGAGTATTTGTGATGTTGAAGTTGATGTGGAGGAGAGCCCACTTAAAGGAGCACTTGATATCCGTTGAAGCACATGCTGTTTTTGTGCCTCATCTGGAATTTGTAGCGATTGGCGTGGCCGTAAGAAAGGGATCTTATCACATTGTCCGCTAAAAGAAGTAGACATTTTAGTTTGGCTGGAAGATGGTCTTTCTTCTGCAGATGTTACTGTTGCTTTAACACCTACCCCACGGACACAACATTTTTTCCCCTTCCCAACACGCCTATTCCCCTTTCCACCAGCAGCAGGCCTTTTTCCACTCATTTTGGTGGTTAACTAATTCACAACTCTGGAGTTGTTTGCACAAAAAAACAATGGATGGGAACCGAGCAGAGCTGAGTGGCCAAACTGTGGTATTAGGCCAAAACTATTGGCTGGGTTAGATGCAGAAAAAAATTATATTCAATTTGCAACCTGATGGAGGTCAGTATAGATGGACTAATAGAGAATGTCCCACACACTGCTAGAAGGCCAAATATTTTTTCAGAGGTAGATGCAGAAAAAAAATATATTCAGTTTGCAACCTGATGGAGGTCAGTATAGATGGACTAATAGAGAAAGTCCGACACACTACTAGAAGGCCAAATATTTTTTCAGAGGTAGATGCAGAAAAAAATATATTCAGTTTGCAACCTGATGGAGGTCAGTATAGATGGACTAATACAACAAGTCCCACACACTGCTAGAAGCCCAAATATTTTTTCAGAGGTACTGTAGATGCAGATAAAAATTATTTTTAATTTGCAACCTGATGGAGGTCAGTATAGATGGACTAATAGAGAAAGTCCCACACACTGCTAGAAGGCCAAATATTTTTTCAGAGCTAGATGCAGACAAAAAATTATTTTTAATTTGCAACCTGATGGAGGTCAGTATAGATGGACTAATAGAGAAAGTCCCACACACTGCTAGAAGGCCAAATATTTTTTCGGAGCTGGATGCAGATAAAAATTATTTTTAATTTGCAACCTGATGGAGGTCAGTATAGATGGACTAATAGAGAAAGTCCCACACACTGCTAGAAGGCCAAATATTTTTTCAGAGCTGGATGCAGATAAAAATTATTTTTAATTTGCAACCTGATGGAGGTCAGTATAGATGGACTAATAGAGAAAGTCCCACACACTGCTAGAAGGCCAAATATTTTTTCAGAGCTAGATGCAGAAAAAAATTATATTCAGTTTGCAACCTGATGAAGGTCAGTATAGATGGACTAATAGAACAAGTCCCACACACTGCTAGAAGCCCAAATATTTTTTCAGAGCTAGATGCAGAAAAAAATTATATTCAATTTGCAACCTGATGGAGGTCAGTATAGATGGACTAATAGAATGATGCTATGCCCAAAAGATTTTACTTCACTAGGTGCAGTAAAAAAATTGGTATTCTATACACAGGTGGTATATCTTGCAACACAGATAGGCTACTCCACTGACTAACACACTCTGCAATAGGCCAAAAAGGATTAGCTTTGCTAGATTCAGCCAAATGCTGTGAAAAAAACTTGCACAGCACTGGCACAGACCTGCCTGGCAAAAACTGATAGGAACTGACGTAACCTAGTCCTGAAAAGGACTGCAATTACAATTAGTCTTTACTCCCACAATCTATCTATTTAAGAGCACAGACCTGCCTGATAAAAGTCGTAGGAAATGCTGTAACCTAGTCCTTAAAAGTACTGCAATCACAACTATTCCCTACTCCCAAGCTATCTGTAAATTTGTGCGAAAATTGGCTTGAAATTAACAAGGTATAGCGCACACAGCAACAGCGGTGCCGTCTAACACGCAGCTGCAGCAGTGAGAAAATGGTGGCGACGGGGAAAATGGCTTGGTCTTATAGGGCAAGGACATGTGACATACACTGCCAATGACACATGCCCTTGCTTGTGTGAAAAAAGCACTTCACTCCGTGTGTGCGCTGCTGATAGGCTGACAGATTGCACCTCCCCACTGTAAATGCGGGAAAGAGAAAAAAAAAATGGAGATCTTCATTATTCCTGCAGAGATCCATCCCCTGCCCCTCCCCCCACCCCGCTGTACACTCAAACTGCGTATTAACATTAATTTTCATCATTACTGAGAAAAAATCCAGTTATGATTTTGGTGCACGAACAGTTATCGAACATAACCTCGAACAGCCGAATTTTTCTCAAATCGTTCGTGTTCGCCGAACGGCTCGAACACCGCCCAAAACAGCTCGAATTTGAGATTGGCGAACAGTTCGAGTAGAACAACGCTCATCTCTAGTTATAAGTGATATGTCTGACAGAGAACCACAGTTTTAAATATTAGGCCTGTAATTTACTAATATTATTCTACACAGAGACCTAGTGTGAATAGCTTCACCGACACATTGCAACGGAATGAAAATGGAAGAAATGTATGATTTTTGAACAGCCTTATAGGTGATATGTCTGACAGAGAACCACAGTTTTAAATAGCAGGCCTGTAATTTACTAATATTATTCTACACAGAGACCTAGTGTGAATAGCTTCACCGACACACTGCAAATAACCAGTATTACGATCAAAAAAAATTTGCCTTTCTATGTTTAGAAATATCTGTAATTATTACAGTAGCAGCTGTTCAATAACCGTTCAATGGACCCTCTTGTGCTGTATCATACACTGCAGTCTACCACATACACTGCCTGCCTGCCTAGCACTGATTATATGCAGCTAGATTAGTCCTCAGAAGGACTTTTAGTACAGGGGATATATATGCTGTGGAATACCTATACTAACAGGACATTCAATGGACCATCTTGTGCTGTATCATGCACTGCAGTCTGCCACATACACTGCCTGCCAAACTCCTGCTATCACCACTGAATATATACAGCTGGATTAGTCCTCAGAAGGACTGTTAGTTCAGTTAGTGACTCTTAGTTCATGCCTTACTGCGGCTGCCAGGTACACATGAATTGGCCAATTTATGCGCTAAGATTTCTCATTTATTTCTATTTTCTACAGCAGTAATGCTTATCATATTTCATACTTCATGATTACATACTTAGCGTTGCAGAGTTCTACTTTATTTGTTAATTGTATATGGAGGTGGCTTCTCCTAGTAAGCACCTGTTCACACCTATTTCTTGTATTTGAATTGCCATCAGTTTTTTCTCTTTCTATGTTTAAGTTTTGACTGAGCACTCCACATCTATGCCGCAGGTGGTTTTAATTGCAGTAGGATCTTGCTTTCCCACACAAAAGCGGATGTCCCTTGGAGAGGTATTGACATTGGTAGGGTCCTGGCATTGAGAAACGCCTTACCGCGGCTGCCATGTACACATATATTATGAACATTGGTAACATGTGATATAAATCTTTGTGAACCTTTTTTCGTAGTAATAGAGTGGAGATGGTCTCTGATGCGTATAAAGAGGGGGTGTATGGTTTATATCACATGTTCCCAATGTTCATAATACTGATCCCCAGGTACTAAGGTTCGCTGGATTAGAACAAGTGAACCTCCCTGACAGAGGAGGTAATCACAATAGGTTATTATTGCAAAAAAGAAGCCAAATGGATTTCTGTTACAAATGCTACTGGCCCTATAGGTTTAAATGATAGATCTGATTTTTCTATGTTTTCATAAATTATTTTATTGTTTGTTTGCACACTATATGTAAATGTCATTGCATATTTAATTATCCACCTGTTTAAGAAAGGACAGGATGTTGTTTCTTGATCACATTGACCCGCAGAAGCGCTAGTTAGAGCGTGAAACAGCTGTCGTCCACCTCCTCCCTGCACTCCCTGGTTTCCATTCATTTTATCTGAATATGAAATAAAGGACTCTTATTTTTACAAAAACGGTGAGTGCTTCTTTTCATCATCTCCTCTCTATTGGACTATTGTTTCTGCATTTTAAAGCTGGCACCGCAAGTTTATACGATGTGTATATGCCGTTAAGATTCAGGTGCGGTCTTTATGCATTTAGAAGGTGGTGCAGGCTCATTCTCCATTTAGCAATTCATATTGCATACTTCATGTTTACATACTTAGCGTTGCAGAGTGCTACTTTATTTGTTAATTGTATATGGAGGTAGCTTCTCCTAGTTAGCACCTGTTCACACCTATTTCTTGTATTGGAAGTGCCGTCAGTCTTTTCTGTTTCTGCCGTAGACTGTGCCGAGCATGGCGGCGCCCGGTCTTATATACACCTGATGATGCTGTGCGGCCAGCCAGTCACTGTAATGCCCACAATCAACATGGCTACGGCATTACAGTGCATGGCAGGCAATCTCTGCATGTTCGTTGGCTCTCTAAAGAGCGCCAAACTTGCAGGGAGGGGACCCGAGTTCCCGCCCGAGCAACCCGGAAATACTTGCCGAGCTCGTCGAGCACAGTGATGCTCTGGCGAGTACCGAGCAGTGGCGAGCGGGTTCGCTCATCACTAGTCTCCATCTATTGGGCTGGCTGTAGTGGAAGAGATGTCGGTCTCCATTATACTACTTTTACTCTAATGAAATTGATGCCACTTTGGTGGTTTTAGGCCCAAAAGTTTTCAAATGGGAACAGTCCTGATTGGGTCTCCATCTACTGTGTTGGCTGTAGGGGAAGATGTGTCGTTCCTAATTGTGCAATTTCTACTGTACTGAAATTGATGTCACTTTGTTGGTGTCTGCCAGTAATTTTTGGAAATGTGAGGAATCCTGATTAGGTTTCCATCTATAGGGTTGGCTGTAGTGGAAGAGGTGTCGGTCCCCATTTATACTACTTACTAGCTATTGAACTCATTCTACGCCCGGGTGGCGAGCATTTTTATTGGAATATGGTCTCCCATGCTGATATATGCTGCCCCCCTCCTGTTATGTGCTGGCCCTATCCTGGTATTTGTGCTGCCCCCATCCTGGTATTTGTGCTGCCCCCATCCTGGTATTTGTGCTGCCCCATCCTGTTATGTGCTGCCCCCATCCTATCCTGGAATTCATGGCACCCCTCATCCCTATGCTGGTATGCATGGCACCCCTCATCCCTATGCTGGTATGCATGGCAGCCCTCATCCCCATCCTGGTATGCATGGCATCCCTCACCCCCCAATCCTGGTATGCATGGCACCCTTAACCCCTAATCCTGGTATGCATGGCACCCCTCACCCCCAATCCTGGTATTCATGGCACTCCTCAACCCCCATCCTGGTATGCATGGCGCCCCACATCCCTCATCCTGGTATGCATGGCTCCCTCACACCCAATCCTGGTATGCATGGCCCCCTCAGCCTTATCCTGGAATGCCTGGGCCCCTCACCCCCATCCTGGTATGCATGTGTGGCGCCCCTGCGGGTTCAGTCGCCACAGAGGCACTGCATTTCACCCAGAGGTGTGGTATCCCTCTCTTAGGTAAGGAAGGGGTACTGCCCGAGACCCACCCACCTGCATCCAACACTATGTGACGCCCAGCTGCGCTTGGTATCACAGATCCTAGAAGGGTGTATTGATGGATTCCTCCACAAGAGGCTCCCATAACCATTCACACATCTCCACCTTCCACCTCAGACCACCAGAGGGAGCCGGTTAGGGATAGATAAATAGGGAAGGTGGAGCCAGGCAGCAGGTTAGTCTAGACTGGAGTTGACAGAGAGCAAACCTGTTGAGAGAGTTCCCTCAGTAGAGAAGCCTGAAAGAGGTCAGTCTGCAGTGGAGCACAGTCCAGACTCAGTTGTAGCTCAGAGGAGTAAGCTTTAGGTGTGCCGGCGCCATAAGATCGGTGAAGCGCGGCAAGCTGCCGTTAGTTTGAGTAGCCTAGTGAGGGCCCGAGTAGGCCAAAGGCGAGTGGAGAGTTAGTACATAGGGGGCAGAGGAGCTTAACTAGCTCACCCCGAAGAATTTACCGGACACCGGGTAAGAAGTTTACCGGGATCTCTATGACCCAGTAAGATCTAACCGGAATCCCTGGAGAACTACAAGTCCCAGGATCGCTAAAGTGATGATACGTAACAGAGCCAGGAGACACATAGGCCCCGTAAGCGGACGAGCGTGTACTCCAAGAAAAGGCCCTACCACAAGGTCAGCCAGCGCAGGACAGAGACAAAGTTAGGCCTAGCTCTAGGCAGGTCAGAAACTTACTACGCAGAGGCAAAAAACAGAAGGCCCAAAAACACGCTCATTGGGGAGGATCCTGACATGCACCCTTCACCCTACAGTGCTCTGGGACGTGTCTGATTTGTCATCAGTAAAAGGTACTGAAGTGACTATCATGTCCGTCCCTGTTCTTGCTCTGACCCGGCTCGGTCTCGCCTGTCCTGCATTCCCCGACATATACTGCCCTGAGGCCTAGCTCCACCTGTGGGGAGCTATACCATCGAGCTGCCTTATCATCGGCCTCAGTGGACTGCGCAGCACTGGTGATCCTCATCAGAAGCCACAGGTGGCATCACGAACTTTCCTAAAATTAATAAACATTAACGCTTTTAAGGAGCAAACCCAGGGTATGGGCCTGGGAGCCGACCACCGCGACATCCCTAAAGGCTAGGCTAAAGGCCCGGGTACCGAGTCATCCCCATTTCCCTGGGCGAGTCAACTACACCATTCCAGACCAGCAGGCGGGGCAAGATGCATGTGTACAATGCTGAGCCCTGTCCCTGGTTGGAAGTGGGGAGAACCGAGAGAGGGGGAACCATGTAGTGGGTGTGGGTGGAGGAAGTAGTTCAGGGGAGCACCTTCTGTAGGAGGATAAGAAGGGAACCATCTTGAGGGAGACAGTTCAGTCTGAGGAGAAAGTCAGACGAGAGAGAGAGAGTGTTGGGAGCAGGAGCTCTGTAGGAGCTCTGCTCAGTAGGAGTGGAGGAAGGAATGGGCCTAGACTGAGAGGCCCAGGAGGACAGACTGAGAGAGGATGGGAGCAGAGGGAAGGCTCCAGAGAGACAGAGGGGATCCCAGGGGCATGGGAAGTGCAGGAAGCCACCCGTGCGCCCGAATCTACATGGACTTAGAGGGATCAGGCCGCAGAGGGGACCGGCCCCTAACTAGTGGAGAACAACAAGGCTCAGCTAGATAACCGGAGGTTACTGTACTTTCAAGGTGCAGCTGCTCACTACCACAATTATATCACCGAAAAGGTGGCCGCATAGGATTCAGGGGATTGCACATCTCCCGACAAGATCCGAGGCTACCGGCTTGGGACTCTGATTGTGAGGCGCAGGGCAGGAGGGTGAGAGCCAGCGCAGGAAGACGACCGAGGTAGGCACATAGAACGGGGTCCCGTTTAAGTACTCCTGAGATAATTGAGAGATTGCTGAACCCCTTCCTTGGTGAACGCAGGACGACGTGGGAGGTTACACACTGGCGCTGGTAACCTGGAGTCTTGAAAAACTGTGAGTAAACCTTGAAGACTGCACTGCTGTGTCCTAGAATTATTGCTGCACCATCACCAGCCCTGCACAACACCGCATCAGCAACATCTACCTCATAACGTCACTATTTCCTGCCTTGGGGCTAAGCTCTGCCTGTGGAGAGCTGAACCAACTCTGCTGCGTCACCATCAGCTCCAGTGGATCTGCACCGCATGGGTGGATCCATATCGCCGCATACCACAGGTGGCGTCACAAACATTATTCTCTATAAAAACTTTATTCCCCTTTTACCTCTTCCCTTTAATTGACCGCCCTGGGTCACCGACCGGGTCACTGGTACCGTGACTACCCCGATACAGGACCGGCCTGGCTACCGAGTACCCCACGGCCCAGGGAGCGTGTCATACATGGTACCCCATGCCTCATCCCTATTCTGGTATGTATGGTACCCCTCATCCTGGTATGCATGGTACCCCTCATCCCTATCCTGGTATGCATGGTGTGGCACCCCAGGGGTCTGGTTTCCACAGTAATAGCAATATTACGTCTGTGAGCAGGTGGGAGGTTTCCTGGTCAGACATCCTATGCATGCCACACCTCCTGCCCAGTCCTGGGAGGGGAAGAACTTCCCCTATATAAAACTAGGGCTGAGGCAGGGTTAGGAGAGAAAAGAGCAGAGAACACAGACAGAGACACAGTTTGGTCTGTAGTGGAGCAGCTTTAGGAACAAGAAAGATCAGGAGCTCTGTGGGAGCTGTGCTAAAAGAGGTCAGGGCTGGAAGCTGTAGAGCTCGCCCTGATTGAAGAGTTCTTACCGGACCCGGAGTCCGAGGCTGTGGGGACTAATCCTTACCCAGCAGCAGAAACCGCCCGGCAGGGGATTTCAGGTCCTCTGGCCAAGAAACCCGAAGGCACGGTCACACGCAAGGGACCAGCACCGCCGTCGTGGAGCGGAAGCTACCAGAAGGCCCCGAGTCACCGGCCATACGGGTGAGCACCACACGGTACACTCAGGGACGTGGGCTACTTTTATCAGCCTCTAGCAAGGTAGCCAGAAGAGTACGATTAGTTGGGGAGGCCTACAACTCCACCTGGCCAGGGGAGATTCCATCTGCTCGCGGACTGACCAGGCCCCGATCGCTAGCCAGTACTCCGGGAGGGTCTACCTTTGCCACCAGTAAAGACCCTGAACTACACCGCACCGTCTCCGAGTGTTTCATCATCCACGTCCGCTGCCCTGAGGCCATACCCCTCCCGTTGGGGGTTATACCATCCCCGCTGCACAACCGTATCACCAGCCTCAGCGGTCTGCCCTGCAGCGGCGGTCTCATGACCGCATTCAACGGGTGGCGTAGTCGAGCAATATAACATCTTCTGACAAGCACCGCCACTTAGTTTGACTCCCTGGGCACGGACCGGGTCACCGCCACGAAACTACTACCCCTATCAGATCCGGCTCCGGGTAGGTCCCCCGCGTGCGCAACGCTACTCAGCACAGGCCCAGGGGCACGTCAACTTTTGGCGTAGTCGGCAGGATCTCGTGCCCGCAACCACCGGGTACTGCGTGCCTGAAAAAGACTGTTAAACTTACCTGTGGTGAAGATTCCCGCCATCCGACGCCATCTTTTGCCTTCTTCCCGCCATCCGTGGAGTTTTCCCGCCATCCGACGCCATCTTTTGCCTTCTTCCCGCCATCCGTGGAGTTTTCCCGCCATTGGACGCCATCTTGAAGACGCCGCGCGGGAAGAAGAGGGGCGTGGACTTCGAAAGCGCGCGAGAACTGAAGCCCCGCCTCACGTCCGGACGTTGCGTAAGGTCCTGGAAGGAGCCCAGCAGACGCCGACGTCACAGGAGCGCGACGGAAGGTCCTCGACCCTGACGGTCCACTGCGGAGCCGCGGCCTACGGAAGAGGATCATCGCAAGGTAGGCCACGGTCCACTAGGGGGGAGGAAGATGTCGGATACGGAGGAGAGCTTCACTGCCGCAGCCACCGCCAGCGCCACCGCTGCAGCGGTCATGCCTTTCACGATGCCCTATATCCCGGGGGCAGCCTGGCTACCCCAGTACTCAGGGGAGTCACATACCCTGAATGACTTTAGAGAAAAGCTGGATAGCCTCTTCCAGGTGTACCCCCTCACAGAAGAGCAAAAAGTGAGCATCCTGGTGGCCCAACTAACCGGGGCAGCCCAAAGGGAGGTAAAGTCCTGGCCACCTGGGAGGAGGACTGTCGCAGGGATATTAACCCGGCTGAAGGACACCTTTGATACCCGCACCTCAGCCGAGATTAAGCTTAGATTCTACGGGTGCAAACAGCGAGCACATGAGAGTATAAGAGACTATGCTTTAAACCTACAAGAGGCCCTGAGAGCCATTAAGCAGACCGACCCTGACGGCGTGGGAAACGAGGACAGGCTGTTGACCGAACAATTTATAGAGGGACTATATTGCAATGCCCACCGAACCCAGTTGCGGGCAATGGCCTTACAGGATCCTCATCTGGACTTTGCACAGTTCAAGGACAGAGCCATCCGGGTGCTCCGAGAACCGGCACCGGGTGGCGTTGTGACCCACAGGCGCCCTACTACCGCTTACCACCAGGAGGCGGCGCCCTTGTCGGCAGGGCCTGTGGGAGCTGATGCGCAGGCTTTGAACAATGACCCGGCTCCAGACCTGCACCATCAGGTCCAAGAGCTAGCTAAAAGCGTTGCCGCGCTAACCCGAACTGTGCAGTCGTTACAGGTTTCTGCTCCAGGGAAGATCCAGCTGGCATCCGGACCGGAGGACATCCCGTGGCGTCGACCAAGGAGGACCCCACCGGCCAGAGGAAGACCCAGCGACCGATACAACGAGGACGGACAACCCATCTGCCGCCGCTGCAATCAACCCGGACATATGGCAAGGTACTGTCCTTTAAACTGGCACAACCTGGGGTAGAGGGCCAACCCCCAGGAATAAGATCACCAGGCCCATCGAACTGGCGTGACAAATACGTGGGAGGACGTCCAGTCTTGCCTGTAGTACTGGATGGAATTCCTATGAGTGCCCTACTGGACACCGGGTCACAGGTCACCACCATCCCGTACGTGCTCTTTAAGCAGTACTGGAATGACTCGGATATAACCCGCTACCCTGACGACGACTTGAGTATCATCGCCAGCAATGGTCAACCCGTGCCACAGATCGGATTCAAAGAGGTGACCATTAAAGTCGGTAGAGTCGAACTGGCAGCACATGGACTGATCATTGTAGACATTGACAAGCGCGAGAGTCACCCAAAGATAACGCTAGGAACTAATGTGATTGAAAATTGTCTTGCAGAGGTGATTTTCATTTTACAGCAGGTTGCCAAGAACGCCAGCTCCGGCCAGCAGCGAGTGCTCCAAAAAGAGATCCGGGCACTGATGTGACGGCAACAGGTGGAACTCTCCGGTGGTGAGATTTGAAGCGTGAGAATGTGTGACCCTTTCCCTATTGCCATGCCCCCAAAAAGTGAAATGATGATTTGGTGCCGGGCAGCTATTGGTCTGAGAGGTAGAGACTACCAAGCAATGGTAGAACCCGTCTACTCAGACAGTAGGCCCACCATTCTGACAGCACGGGGGGTGGTTGATGTACTCCATGGGAGGGTGCCCGTTCGCATAATAAACATCGGGAAGAGAGAAGTACACCTGCCCCGGTATGCCACGCTAGCTAAATTGTTCACCATCAATCAAAATTCTGTACAGTCCGTGGAACCCTTGCCTCCATCTCATCCAGAGGAAGGTAACGGCTCTAAGAAAACAATAGAGGACTGGTGTCAGCAACTACATTTGGATACTGACTCCACTCCCTCACACCAGAAACAGGGAGTCTATCGGGTGGTTCAAGAGTACGAGAGAGTGTTTAGTAAACACCCGTTAGACTTCGGGCGAGTAAAGGGGGTAGAACATCATATCCCCACGGGAGACCATCCTCCCATAAAGGAGAGATACCGACCCGTACCCCCTGCACACTACCAACACGCCAAGGGAATGCTTAGAGACATGAAGGAGGCTGGGGTAATCAGGGATAGCTGTAGCCCCTGGGCAGCTCCACTGGTCTTGGTTAAAAAAAAAGACAACACCATGAGAATGTGTGTAGATTACCGGAAAATCAACCGTATCACACACAAAGATGCGTACCCCTTACCAAGGATAGAGGAGTCTTTGGCCGCTTTAAAATCTGCTAACTTCTTCTCTACTTTGGATCTCACTAGCGGGTACTGGCAGGTTCCTGTAGCAGAGGCGGACCGGGAGAAGACCGCATTCACCACCCCGATGGGACTTAGCGAGTTTACCTGCATGCCGTTCGGACTCTGCAACGCACCAGGAACCTTCCAACGGTTGATGTAATGCTGTCTGGGACACCGAAACTTCGAGACGGTCCTGTTATACCTGGACGATGTCATCGTCTACTCCAAGACCTACGAGGACCACCTGAAACACCTGGCAGAAGTGTTCGAAGCCCTGGCAAACTACGGCCTAAAGGTGAAACCCTCCAAGTGTCACCTCCTGAAACCAAAGGTGCAGTACCTGGGACACGTGGTGAGTGCTGACGGAGTGGCTCCCGACCCTGATAAGATCACAGCAATTAAGGAATGGCCAAGCCCCTCCAGCGTAAAGGAAGTGCGGCAGTTCCTCGGGTTGGTAGGCTACTACCGAAGGTTCATTCCCGGTTTCACCAAAAAGGCAGCTCCTATGCAGGACCTCCTGATAGGCCAGTCCAGGAAGGCCAAGAACCAGAAGCCGCCCTTCAGATGGGAGAAGTTGGAAGAAGAGTCCTTCCACCAGCTGAAGATGGCCCTCACGGGGGATGAAATCCTGGCGTACCCTGATTACAGCCAGCCCTTTATCCTCTACACCGACGCAAGTAACATCGGGCTAGGAGCCGTACTGTCCCAGATCCAGCAGGGGAAGGAACGGGTAATTGCTTATGCCAGCCGAAAACTGCGACCCACCGAAAGAAACCCTGAGAATTACAGCTCATTCAAGCTAGAATTCCTGGCAGTGGTGTGGGCAGTCACCGAACGCTTTAAGCACTACCTCGCCTCTTCCCGGTTCACCGTGTACACGGATAACAACCCGTTGACACACCTGGACACAGCAAGACTCGGTGCCCTGGAGCAGAGATGGATGGCCCGCCTGTCCAACTTTGAGTTCACAATCAAATACCGGGCAGGACGCTCCAATACCAACGCGGATGCCTTGTCCAGAATGCCAAACCTACCGGACGTGGGGGAAGATCCGGAGGAACTGGAAGAGGTTGAACTTCCCGCGTTCCACCGGCATGGGACTATCCAGTATTCCCACCGTGTAAGGAGTAAGCAATCCGCTACGTTCAACCCCTTACCTCATTACAACTGGGCGGAAACGCAAGACAGTGACCCCGCCGTCCGACTGGTGAAGGAGATGCTGACTCAGCCAGATGCCCGCCTTGACCCAGACGCTCCGGAGGAGGCCAAGCAACTGTGGATTGAGAAGAGTCGACTGTTCCTTTACAAGGGGAAGTTGTGCCGCAGAATGGTTAACTCCCGGATGCATGAACTGATCTGGCAAGTAGTGGTGCCAAGAAGAGACGCGGCTATGGTGCTGGAGGCATACCACAACGGAGCTGGGCACTTCGGATGGAAGAAGCTGGAGTTCCTGCTGCGTGCGCGGTTCCACTGGGTAGGCATGAGAGGAACCATCGAGAGGTGGTGCAGAGACTGTGGCCCATGCAACCTAAGAAGGAAGGACCGTGCCAGCCAGAAGACTCCCCTGCAGTCCATCGTCACCAGGCAGCCGTTGGAACTGGTAGCCTTGGATCATGTAAAACTGACCCCCAGCAGAAGTGGCTACGTCTATGCGTTAACCATCGTGGATCACTACTCCCGGTTCTTGGTTGTCGTCCCCGTCAAGGACTTAACGGCTCAAACAGCAGCTAGAGCCTTCCAGCAGCACTTCTGCCATCCACTCGGATACCCGGAGCAGGTGCTGACGGACCAGGGACCTGCCTTTGAAGCGGAAGTCTTCCAGGAGTTCTGTACTCTGTATGGCTGCCGGAAGATAAGAACAACACCCTATCATCCGCAAACCAATGGGCTCTGCGAGAAAATGAACCAGGTGGTGATAGATCTTCTGAAAACATTGCCCCTGGAGGAACGCAGTCTGTGGCCTGAGAAACTGCCTGATCTGGTGGACCTATACAACCACATCCCGGTAGGTTCTACCAACTGTACCCCGGCTTACCTAATGAGAGCAAGACCTGGTAAGCTGCCTGTTGATCTGGATATTGGAGTCCTGACACCCGAGGACACTTCACCAGAAGCAGACTGGGACACAGAAAGGCAGCAGCAGTACCGGAAAGTACAGGAGAGCGTGGAGCGAAGTCTCTGTCAAGCTAGAGAAAGACAGGAGAAGACTTACAACCAGTATTCTCCCGCTGTTCCCCTGGTACCTGGAGAGCAGGTCTTGAAGAGGAAGAGACGCCTCCACAAGTTGGACGACCAGTGGGAGAAGGACCCGTACACCGTACTGCCCTCAAGCCATGAGAACCCGAAAGTCTGCATAATCAGTAAGGACGGAGGAGAAACCACAGCTATTGTCTCCCGAGATCACCTGAAGAAGTGTCCCGAACAGCTACGAAGCCCTGAAGAAGATCAAGAAAATCCTCAACCCGTAGAGGAAAGGGAGGAGATGGTTAGTACTGTACTCGGAGACTTCCCTCGGTCTTGGACTCAAGTCAATGGCGCTGTTGTGGTACCCGTCCTCACCTTCCTCCAACCAGCATCTCAAGTACCTACGGAGAAACAGGTAGAGCTGGAAGAGCAGCCAGTCCAGGAGGCAGAAGACCCCACACAAGCAGACCAGGAGGATCAACCCTCTGCTTATAGTGAGCCTGCCGTACCCCTAGTGAGCCAAAGAGCCCGTAGACAGCTGCCCAGTTTATCTTTGACAGCTCCTACACCCCGTAGCTCAGGACCAGTCAGTCAGCTCCGTAGGTCCACTAGAGCCACTAGAGGCCAGTTGCCCGTACGTTGGAGGATCTAAGTGTTTAGACTGTTTATTTGTATTTACCTGTTTATTGTTGCCTGTAAATAATTGTGTATTTTTAGTTATTTTATAGGTGTCGTTTAGGGATTATCCGGAATCCTTTGTACATATGTTGGAGCGTAACCCAGGAAAGGACTAAGACTGTTAAAGACTCGGGGTAGGGCAGACCCCTACCTGGTTACGGCTCCCGGTCTCTTGGTGAAATGGACACCTTTGTTTTCTTCAAAGACTGCACCCGGTTGCGGACATGCCGTGACCATCCTAATGTGTTTTTCTTTATTGTACTGTTTCTGTTTTTACTTGTTATGTTTTACAAAAATATGTTTAGTCCCGGAGTACTAAATTTCACTAGGGGGGAATGTGGCACCCCAGGGGTCTGGTTTCCACAGTAATAGCAATATTACGTCTGTGAGCAGGTGGGAGGTTTCCTGGTCAGACATCCTATGCATGCCACACCTCCTGCCCAGTCCTAGGAGGGGAAGAACTTCCCCTATATAAAACTAGGGCTGAGGCAGGGTTAGGAGAGAAAAGAGCAGAGAACACAGACAGAGACACAGTCTGGTCTGTAGTGGAGCAGCTTTAGGAACAAGAAAGATCAGGAGCTCTGTGGGAGCTGTGCTAAAAGAGGTCAGGGCTGGAAGCTGTAGAGCTCGCCCTGATTGAAGAGTTCTTACCGGACCCGGAGTCCGAGGCTGTGGGGACTAATCCTTACCCAGCAGCAGAAACCGCCCGGCAGGGGATTTCAGGTCCTCTGGCCAAGAAACCCAAAGGCACGGTCACACGCAAGGGACCAGCACCGCCGTCGTGGAGCGGAAGCTACCAGAAGGCCCCGAGTCACCGGCCATACGGGTGAGCACCACACGGTACACTCAGGGACGTGGGCTACTTTTATCAGCCTCTAGCAAGGTAGCCAGAAGAGTACGATTAGTTGGGGAGGCCTACAACTCCACCTGGCCAGGGGAGATTCCATCTGCTCGCGGACTGACCAGGCCCCGATCGCTAGCCAGTACTCCGGGAGGGTCTACCTTTGCCACCAGTAAAGACCCTGAACTACACCGCACCGTCTCCGAGTGTTTCATCATCCACATCCGCTGCCCTGAGGCCATACCCCTCCCGTTGGGGGTTATACCATCCCCGCTGCACAACCGTATCACTGGCCTCAGCGGTCTGCCCTGCAGCGGCGGTCTCATGACCGCATTCAACGGGTGGCGTAGTCGAGCAATATAACATCTTCTGACAAGCACCGCCACTTAGTTTGACTCCCTGGGCACGGAGCGGGTCACCGCCACGAAACTACTACCCCTATCAGATCCGGCTCCGGGTAGGTCCCCCGCATGCGCAACGCTACTCAGCACAGGCCCAGGGGCGCGTCACATGGCACGCCATCCCTAATCCTGGTATGCATGGTACCCCTCATCCCTATCCTGGTATACATGGTATCCCTCATCCCTATTCCGGTACGCATGACCCCTCATCCCAATCCTGGTATGCATGGCACCCCATCTCTCATCCTGGTATGCATGGCACCCCTCATCCCCAATCCTGGTATGCATGGTACCCCTGATCCCCAATCCTGGTATGTATGGCACCCCTCATCCCCCAATCCTGGTATGTATGGTGCCCAATCCCTCATCCTGGTATGCATGACTTCCTCATCCCCCAATCCTGGTATGCATGGCACCCCTCATCCCCAATCCTGGTATACATGGCACCCCTCATCCCAATCCTGGTATGCATGGCACCCCTCATCCCAATCCTGGTATGCATGGCACCCCTGATCCAAATCTTGTTATGCATGGCACACCTGATCCCAATCCTGTTATGCATGACTCCCCATCCCTCATCCTGGTATGCATAGCACCACTCATCCCCAATCCTGGTATGTATGGCACCCCTCATCCCCAAATCCTGGTATGTATGGTACCCAATCCTTCATCCTGGTATGCATGGCTTCTTCATCCCCCAATCCTGGTATGCATGGCACCCAATCCCCAATCCTGGTATGCATGGCTTCCTCATCCCCAATCCTGGTATGCATGGGACTCCTCATCCGCCAATCCTGGTATGCATGGCACCCCATCCCTCATCCTGGTATGCATGGTACCCCGCTTCCCTATTCTGGTATGTATGGTACCCCTCATCTTGTTATACATGGCACCCCTCATCCCTATTCTGGTATGTATGTTACCCCTCATCCCACAATCCTGGTATGTATGGCCTCCTTATTTCCCAATCCTGGTATGCAAGTTACCCCTCATCCCTATTCTGGTATGCATGGTACCCCTCATCCTGGTATGCATGGCACCCCATCCCTCATCCTGGTATGCATGGTGCCCCCTCATCCCTACTCTGGTGTGCATGGTCCCCTCACCTCCCAATGCTGGTATGCATGGTACTCCCTCACCCCCCAATCCTGGTATGCATGGCACCCCTCACCCCCCAATCCTGGTATGTATGGTACCCCTCATCCCCAATGCTGGTAAGCATGGGACCCCTCACCCCCCAATCCTGGTATGCATGGTCCCCTCACCCCCCAATCCTGGTATGCATGGTACCCCCTCATCCCTATCCTGGTTTGTATGGCACCCCTCACCCCCCAATACTGGTATGCATGGTCCCCTCATCCCCCAATCCTGGTATGCATGGTCCCCTCACCCTCCAATCCTGGTATGCATGGCACCCCTCACCCCCCAATCCTGGTATGCATGGTCCCCTCACCCTCTAATCCTAGTATGCATGGTCCTCTCATTTCCCAATCCTGGTATGTATGGCACCCCTCATTCCTATCATGCTGCACACATACAAAAAAATAAACACTTATACTCACCTTTCTTCCCTGTACTCCAGCGGTGTGTCCCATTCTGCAGGAGGCCGGGGGAGAAGTGCGGTGCCGGAGTACGAGCGTGCCCATATAGCGCTATTCTGCGCCATTTTGCTGAAGACACACTGAAAATATGTCTTCATTAAAATGGCGCCGGATAGCGCTATGCGCAGGCGCCGATTCCGATGCCTCACTCCTGCCCCGGTTCTCTGGTAAGAAGAGAGGCGCTGCGGTAACGTTCCTCCCAGTCAGGTAAGTATGTAAGTATGGAGCCGGAGATCGCGGTATGCGTTCAGTGTCTACACATACCGCGATCTCCGGCACCATACCCACTCCTCTTACCTGTAATGGCTCCATGTGTTCTTCTGTCTGGAGCCAGACTGCACAGGCGTGTCGCTCTTGCGCAGTCTATAAAGGCTTCAGACAGAGGGACGAAACTCCGGTTATATTATAGATACTCTAGTACTACTTATACTCTAGTGAAATTGATGCCACTTTGGTGGTTTTAGGTCCAATTGTTTTCAAATGGGATCAGTCCTGATTGGGTCTCCATCAACTGTATTGTCTGTAGGGGAAGAGGTGTCATTCCTAATAGTACAATTTCTACTGTACTGAAATTGATGCCATTTCGGTGGTATTAGGCCCTAATTTATTGAAATGTGAACACTCCTGATTGGGTCTCCATGTCCTGGGTTGGCTGCAGTGGAAGAGGTTTTGGTCTCCTTTACAATAGTTATACTTGTAACACCCCTTTTGGGCTACCACGGTACACTGGGTGTTATGAGGGGTCTCACCTCTCTAGGGCGCAGTGCCTCCACCCGAATCTTGATTGGAGCTCTCACTGGGACTGCAGAAGGACTGGTATCTTCTGCCAGGGGCTGATTCGGGAAGCCCCTGCCACAGCTCAGTACACACTCATCCGGGACAGGAGTAAAACGGTTTAACAGGTTTATTGCTATGCAGCAGAAATGAGGTGGATTTAAAGAAATAACATACAATACAGGTAACGGTGCTCTATAAAAACCATATACACATCACAATCTAATTCTTCCCCAACCCTGCAAATATAACGTAGCAGGGTTTCCCTTTTCTTGTATTAACTCAGTCCAAACGTTGGGGCCCAGTTGCCGTGGATGTTGGCGCGCAAATTTATAACCGTTGGTGCACTTAGATGAACATTAACGTAAAAAGTCTGGGGCGTAGTGTACTCACTGTAACTGGCGCTGGTAGAACCACAAGTCTCAAAAGGGGCACTCACGGTGCGTCTCAACTGGTCATATGTTTCCCTGGACACCAGCTGGGGGCGGCAGGATTCAGGCCTTTATACGGTGGGAGTGCCGGCAGAACTCTCCGAGTCCTTGATGTCACTTGCTTCACCGGGTGACAGGGCCGCGCTCTCTCCAGCAGCGCGGGTATATTAGAGGGGACGGCAACGCTCCGCAGTGTAGAGGGATACAAGTCAACAGCGCTCCGTCTTTCACAACAACAAGCTGCCACACTTCCTTTCCTCTCTAGTTTTACTTTCACTTTCTCTCCAGCTCCCTCCCCCAAGTCCCTCCTCCCTCCTATCCTTCCAGGCTGTGTCATCTGACTGAAACAAGGGTCCATGGGAATTGTAGTCCGCTGCAGCTCAGGGAAAAAACGATTAGTGTCTGTAAGTCCCAGTATACCAGTAGCTGCTCTGACAGTTCCATGTGCAAGTGTTACATTCTCCACCTGGTGAGTCATTGAAAGTGTCCCATCACGACATGAGGACTCACCACCTGAAACATGAATGGGGGTTAAGGCATCCTGACTAACACCAAATTTACATGCACACAAACTACCTCCTGGACACATGGGAGATACCGGGAAATAAGGCCAAACAAAATTTGAAGTAGGGTGTATCAATCTGGGGACCTCAGTAGTATGTCCCATTCTATCATAGGTCAACATCATGGGTGGCCTAGTGTCCCGCTTGGGACGAGTTTGTACTGAGGGGCCCCCCTCCTCAGCCCCCGACTCTTGTCTCTCAAGAACGGGCTCCTCTCGGGGGATCTCTTCATTCAATAAATGTCCCTCTTCTGAACTTTCCCCCAATTGTGGGCAGGGTGCACTCGCCTCCTGACAAATGTCCCTTTTCTTTGTTTCTACTTCAGGGGTCTGGTTTTCAGGGTCTACGCCCATGGGGCATGGGTCCTCTGTCCCCCTGTAGCTCCATTGACCATCAGGTCACCATTCATCCCCAGACTCGCTGTCACTTCCTCCTGAGGCAACTCCAGTCTGGGGTGTTTTTTTACACCTTCGACTTCTCCTATTGCACGGAAGAGTAGTATGACCTCCTTGAGTTGGCAATGGGGGTAAAGGGATGTTTTTTCCCACAGACAACAGATGGTGTCGATGATAGGTTTTAACAGCTCCGCCCCCTTTCTCAGGCTTCACTCTGTAGGCTGGGACACCGGGCAACTTCTCCATCACCACGTAAGGGTTAGGACACCACCGATCAGCAAGCTTGTGCTTCCCAGGAAGGCCCAGAAGTTGGATAAGGACTCTATCTCCAGGCAGTAAAACTTGTTCTCGAACCCTACAGTCGTAGCGAGTCTTATTACGCTTCCCTGACCGACCAGAGGCCTGCTCTGCCAATCTGTAAGCTTTTGTCAAATCTTCTTTCAACTGGGACACATATTTTAAGTAGGTCTTCCCATTAGAACAGTCAATGGATGTCCCAAAACTAATATCCACTGGTAGTCGGGCTTTTCTTCCAAACATGAGGAAATAAGGAGAGTATCCAGTTGACTCATTTGTGGTGCAATTGTAGGCATGAACCAACTGGCTCACATGCCTGCTCCAGTGTCCCTTCTTCCTGGGATCCAAAGTGCCTAACATGTTCAGAAGGGTACGATTGAATCTCTCAGGTTGAGGATCCCCTTGGGGGTGATATGGTGTGGTTCTGGATTTCTTGATCCCACAGAGAGCGCATAGCTTCTGGATTAGTCTACTTTCGAAATCTCTTCCTTGATCGGTATGGATGCGGGCAGGCAGCCCGTAATGTATGAAGAACTTCTCCCATAATGTTTTTGCCACAGTAATTGCCCTTTGATCTTTAGTGGGGTAGGCCAGGGCATATCGGGTGAAATGGTCAGTGACCACTAACACATTACTGACATTGCTTTCATCAGGCTCGATGGAGAGGAAATCAATGCACACTAGTTCAAGTGGGCCATCACTGGTAATGTTCAAAAGGGGGGCTGTTCTCAAAGGCAACGTTTTTCTCAACACACACCGGGAGCATGATTTGCAGTATTCTATAATATCTGCTTCCATGCGAGGCCAGTAAAATCGGTCGGCCACAAGACTCGTGGTCTTTTCGATGCCAAGATGTCCATGGTCATCATGCAGGGACTTCATGACCATCTTCCGAAATCGGGTGGGTAATACCAGCTGTCTGTGGACTCCTCCCTTCTGGCCCTTTGCCTCCCGGTATAGTAGTCCATTTCTTACTACTAGCGACTCTAGCTGCCGAGTCAGCAAGACAGACTCCTCTGTTCTTAATGCATTCTTTTCGGGCCTCCAGCCCCTCTTCACCCACCATCAAACTACCCCCACTGACTTATCCTCCTGCTGAACTGTTCTGACTTGATTACGAGTCAGTTGAGGGAGAGAGTCTGGGGTTACATTTGTCACTCGGCAGTACGACAACGGGAGCGCTTCACTAGATGCTCCTAAGGATTTAGCACAGCACTGCATAGGGAGGGCATCAGTTTGATGTCTATGGCACAGAGTCTTCACCTCAGGGGCAGGGACCTCTATCCATCCTCCTTCTTCTTCCTCATTTAAGGGTTCACTAGGCAGGCGAGAGAGTGTGTCTGCATCAAGGTTACTGATCCCTGGTCGATATTTTAAGCAGAAATCATACACAGAGATTGCGGCAAGCCACCGGTACCCCGTGGCATCCAGTTTTGCTGTGGTTCCCACGTAGGTTAATGGATTGTTGTCGGTATGAACCACGAAGTGTACCCCATAGAGATAGTCATGCAGCGTGTCCACTACAGCCCATTTCAGAGCCAGAAACTCCAGTTTGTGAGCTGGGTAGTTGCGTTCACTGGGAGTCAATCCTCGACCAATGTAGTAAACGGAACGTAGACAGCCATCATGGTCCTGATAGAGAATCCCTCCTAGTCCGTCGAGAGAAGCTTCTATATGTAACATATATGGTTTACTGGGGTCTGCATAGGCCAACACTGGAGTTTGGGTCAAACATGACTTCAGTTTCTCGAATGCCTCGTCTCATAAGGGTGTCCATCTTTTCCCAAAAAGTTCATTAACTCAGAAGTAGTCTCTCTTTCCTGACCTTGAGGGGTGGGCTGTCCCGCCGGAAGGGGGATACCCCTGGGTAAGGGCAGTTAACGGCTTCGCAATCCGAGAGTACTGGGGTACAAATCTTCGGTAGTATCCACAAAATCCTAAAAAGGACCTAAGCTCCCTCAGCTTGGTGGGCTTAGGCCAGTTTACCACAGCCTCCACTTTGGCGGGGTCGGTGGAAATTCCTTCTCTGCTGACTATGTGCCCCACATATTTCACAGTCGTCTGGCAAATCCGGCACTTATCAATGAACAACTTCAACCCAGCCTCCTTCAACCGATCCAGCACCTTGAACAACCGCTGGTTGTGTTCTTCCAGAGTCTTCCCAAAATCAATAAGATCGTCTAGATAAACCAAGACCTCACATAAGTGCATGTCCCCCACTACTTTGTCCATACATCTCTGAAAAGTGGCCGGAGCACCTGTCAGTCCTTGAGGCAGTCTCTGAAACTCGAAGAACACAATGGGGCAGATAAAAGCGGTCTTCTCTTGATCTTCCTTTGACATGGGTATCTGATAGTAGCCACTCCGGAGATATAACACAGAAAACCGTTGGCTCCCTTGCAGTCAATCTAGTGCTTCATCGATTCGGGGCACAGTGTACTGGTCAGGAACCGTACGTTTGTTCAACCATTTTTCTTCCGAGCTATCATGATGGGGGAAGCATAGGGGCTACTAGCCTCTATGATGACTCCTGTGTCTAACATACCGCGTAGATGCTGCCTAACATCTTCAATATCCGCCGGGGCCAATCTTCGGGATCTCTCTCGGAAAGGCTTTTGATCTTTCAACCGAATGCGATGCTCTACTCCTTGGGCAAGGCCCATGTCCCATTCTCCTAAAGAGAAAGCCGCCCCCCGCATCATCATGCCGTCGATCACTAGCCTCCTCTCTTCTCCTTTCAGCTCACTTCCTTCAAAACAAGAGTCAAAGCTTTCAGGCTGCCGTTCCCTCTTCTCCTCCTCCGTCCTCACATAGGCTTCCAGACAAACTGGGTGGATGGATAGGGTCTGCGAGTAATTTTCTCCCCCAACTTCACGACACCACTGAGCTAACGTACGGAAGATGTTGGCATTTGTTCCCACTATGACAGGTGTTGGTCTCTCATCTGCCTCTGCCTCCGGGCAGATTAGCACTATGATGGGTATCTCTTTATCCACTCCAACAACAGTCTCTGGGAATCATAGTGTCAAGGACACGTATCCTCAGTAGGGATAGCTGTGCTCACTCAGTCCCCACACCACGAGTCCAGACAGCGGTTTCAGAGGCACATTGGATAAATATCTCTTATACCATCCTTCGAAGATGATGGACACTTGAGATCCGCTATCCAGCAATACTGAACTAGGTTGACCATTGATATATGCGGGGACATGTGGGGCTGGTTCCACTAACCCTTCAGGCAGTGTTTTCGATGAGGCACTATTGGAGGGGGAGGTAGAGTAGGTCTCAGTTTCTGATGGGGGCTCAGAATGGGGTTCTACTGGCCCCCTTTCCCGTTTCCCGACTGCCTCTGAGGGTGATGGGGAAAATGTGAAGAGTTCTTTGAGCTCCACCTCTTTGGACACTGACGAGCTATATGGCCTGGACTCCCACAGACAAAGCACCCTTCTGGTTTCCTACTCTCCACTCTACACAGGTCATCATTCTCTCTTCCTGAAGCCAGGGTTTGCTTCTCGGCTACCTCTGCAGCACTTTGTAGCCGCTGTATTGTCTTGGCCTGAGCACTTAACAATTGCGTAATCTGCTCCCCCTGTTTCTCGATGACTTTCAACAGTTCCATCTCTCGGCAATCGGCTGCTGGCTTCAGGGCAACAGAAGTCACCCGAGGGGATGTCTTCTCTCTTGCGGCCAAAATAACCTCCTTCTTGCGAACTTCCTTAAGCAACTCATGAAAAGAACTGGGAATCTTCTCTTTATCCGCTGGGCAATTGGATCATGCGTGAGAGCTCCTCTGAGCGCTTGTTCCAGACGACACTGATCAACTTCTTTAGGGCTGACTCCACCTTTAGATACTATTCTATGAACCAGCTTATCTAGTCTGTATAGATAGTCGGACATCTTCTCATCTGGCAGTTGGTAGGTGGTACGGAGTTTATAGAGTAGATCAGTAGCATCTTCAGGGGACCCAAAAGCATCTTCTAAAGCACTCATATAATCTTGATAAGTTGCTAGTGGCTTGCTCCGCCAAGCAGCCTGCACCACTTCCATAGCAGTACCCTTCAAACTTTCTACTATTCTCTGCTTCTTTATGGCATCAGTGCACTGCCACTCTTCTAAGCACAGTAAAGTGACATCCCTCCAAGTATCATATCCTTCTTCTCCAGCAGGGGTGGGGAGGGCACCCGAGAAAGTTCTTAGACGACGGTAGTTCCCTTCTGGCTGCATCTTTGCAAACTGACTGACTAACTTTTCCATAGCTGTCATAAGCACATCAGCAGGGGCCGCTGTCTCTTCAGGACTGGCTCTAAGTGGAGTAGAGGGTGGACATATACTAGTCTTTCTAGGCTGAGTGGTTGATTCCTGTTGCCGGGTCTCAACTTCGGACTCAGTAGGCCAAGTGATCTTCCATTGTCGACCATACTCTGGGGACACGGCTATCATGGATGGGAAGTATTTTTTCCTCAATGTCTGCCCGGTTGAGATCAAGGCTGTGGGTAACTGTCCCCCCTTTTCCTTCCTGCGGTCGACCACTTTAGGGTGGGCAAGTCAGTGAGTCGGTTAACTATTTTCAGTATCTCTTCATCAGATGCATCACAGAGCTCACCACTCACTGCAAAGCTTTGTTTAGCTGTAACATCCATCTCTTCACACCACAAATACACTTCTTGCTCTGTTAAAGTCTCCATAGTAAATACTCCTGTTTTAGTTCTGGATCTCAGCAGTGCCTCCACTGTAACACCCCTTTTGGGCTACCACGGTACGTTGGGTGTTATGGGGGGTCTCACCTCTCTAGGGCGCAGTGCCTCCACCCGAATCTTGATTGGAGCTCTCACTGGGACTGAAGAAGGACTGGTATCTTCTGCCAGTGGCTGATTCGGGAAGCCCCTGCCACAGCTCAGTACACACTCATCCGGGACAGGAGTAAAACGGTTTAACAGGTTTATTGCTATGCAGCAGAAATGAGGTGGATTTAAAGAAATAACATACAATACAGGTAACGGTGCTCTATAAAAATCATATACACATCACAATCTAATTCTTCCCCAACCCTGCAAATATAACGTAGCAAGGTTGCCCTTTTCTTGTATTAACTCAGTCCAAACGTTGGGGCCCAGTTGCCGCGGATGTTGGCGCGCAAATTTATAACCGTTGGTGCACTTAGATGAACATTAACGTAAAAAGTCTGGGGCGTAGTGTACTCACTGTAACTGGCGCTGGTAGAACCACAAGTCTCAAAAGGGGCACTCACGGTGCGTCTCAACTGGTCATATGTTTCCCTGGACACCAGCTGGGGGCGGCAGGATTCAGGCCTTTAAACGGTGGGAGTGCCGGCAGAACTCTCCGAGTCCTTGATGTCACTTGCTTCACAGGGTGACAGGGCCGCGCTCTCTCCAGCAGCGCGGGTATATCAGAGGGAACGGCAACGCTCCGCAGTGCAGAGGGATACAAGTCGACAGCGCTCCGTCTTTCACAACAACAAGCTGCCACACTTCCTTTCCTCTCTAGTTTTACTTTCACTTTCTCTCCAGCTCCCTCCCCCAAGTCCCTCCTCCCTCCTATCCTTCCAGGCTGTGTCATCTGACTGAAACAAGGGTCCATGGGAATTGTAGTCCACTGCAGCTCAGGGAAAAAACGATTAGTGTCTGTAAGTCCCAGTATACCAGTAGCTGCTCTGACAGTTCCATGTGCAGGTGTTACATACTCTAGTGAAAATATTTTTTTGGTGCAGATATTGATCGCCACACAGGGGTACACAGACCTGATAAACTCAACATGGGTATAAAAAGCAGACTGCATCTCAGCTTAAAGTTGTTTGGTGCAGATATTCTTCTCCACACAGGGAAAAAAAAGGTTGGGTCCGAGCAGCTTCTTGACCCTTGACTGTACGGTGCTGTCAGGGCAAGAAGAAGAGGAGGGTGACTCTGAGGGTGAGGAATGGGATATCACATTGGATGATGATGAGGTTGCACATCCTACTTAGTGTGAACCCAGAGGCAACAGCTGAGTAGTTCATCTGAGGAGGTGGAGGAGGAAGACGAGGAGGTTACGTTGCATCTTATGGCGCAGACACGGAGAGATGCAAGCATGAGGAGCAATAAATCCTTAGCCACAACCGTGCCAGTGACCAGCAGCGGTCGCTGGTCTGCAGCCCGCAGGGGCAACAAGGGTTGCCTAACCTGGGCCTTTTTTGAGACCGCAAAGAATGAGCCAACTCACGTTATCTGAAAACTTTGCGATAAAAAACTCAGTAGAGGAAAAAAGTGCAATAATTTGACTACTACATGCATGAACCTTCACATGCGCAATCAACATGCGTTACTCTGTGTAACGGGTCTGGGAGGCGGAACCTCTGAGCTACTATACAAGGGGGCGGTCCTTGTAAGGGAGCGGGTGGCGACCAGGGAAGACGGGCAGGTAGTCACAGCAGGTGACCGGGACAGTCTCTGAGTGAACGGGCTGGAGGTCACGGCAAGTGACCGGGGCAGTCTCTGGATGAATGGGCAGGAGGTCACGGCAAGTGACCGGGTCAGTCTCTGGATGAACAGGCAGGAGGTCACGGCAAGTGACCGGGGCAGTCTCTGGGTAAAGGGTAGGTACGACCTGTGATGGCAGAGCCTCCAGGTAGGCTAGCAGGCAGATGGTTGATGTGTGCTCCCAGGTGAGCAAGCGAGAGTCTCTGGAATGGTAGGTGGTCACAGCACGTGACGGCGGAGCCTCCAGGTAGGCTAGCAGGCAGGTAACAGGTGTGCGCTCCCAGGTGAGCGGGCAGGAGTCTCTGGAATGGCAGGTGGTCACAGCACGTGACGGCGGAGCCTCCAGGTAGGCTAGCAGGCAGGTAACAGGTGTGCGCTCCCAGGTGAGCGGGCAGGAGTCTCTGGAATGGCAGGTAGTCACAGCACGTGACGGCGGAGCCTCCAGGTAGGCTAGCAGGCAGGTAACAGGTGTGCGCTCCCAGGTGAGCGGGCAGGAGTCTCTGGAATGGCAGGTGGTCACAGCACGTGACGGCGGAGCCTCCAGGTAGGCTAGCAGGCAGGTAGCTGATGTGCGCTCCCAGGTGAGCGGGCAAGCTGATCCATAGACAGACTGACAGGAGTTGGAGGGCAGACCGTCGGACCTCAGGCTAGCAGGCAGGTAAGTAGAATATCAGGCAGGAATCAGACAGCAAACTGGCAGGAATCTGGCAGGTAACTGGCAACGGGACCTGAGGGCTGAAGCAGAGTAGTGAACAGTGCAACAACATTGCTCGGGCACCTCCATTTTGGAGGAGGTGCCTTATATATGGAGAAGTCCTCCGGCCATTGGCCGGGGATTCCTTAGGACGGCGCGCGCGGCCCCTTTAAGAGGGAGGGAGCTCGCGCGCGCGCGCCCTAAGCACAGTAGCCGGGAAGGAGCGCGTGCTGCCAGCAGAGCGGGAGGAGGACGCCGGGCTAGGAGCAGAGAGGTGAGGGGAACAGCGTCCCTGCCTAGCAGAGGGCAGGGACGCCGGCGCTACACTCTGGCAATCTCACTGCGATAAATGCAGACCAGCGGATCTCAACAACCATCAGCTGTCCCATCAACCGCATCCACTGATTCTTCCTCCTCCTCTGTTACCATGCTAAGTATTGGCACCCAGGTCTCCCACTGCAGAACCTCTGCTTCTCTACCTGCTCCAGTCAGGCTGAGTGAGAGCCCGTCAGCTGTAACGGAAGCGGACATACATGCTGTTTGTTTCACCGAACACACCACACGTTTCTCAATCCACCGTAACATGTCCCCCTGCACCTCACTCACAGTCCAGCAGTTTGGCCATTTCACTTACTCTGCCCTCTCTCAGCACCGCAGCCAGCACTCGGTCCCTCATTTGTGGTCACTTAAAAAAATTGTTTCCTCCCACACACGACAAAGCTAAGAGGTGGAAATCCACCATCTCCAATCTGTTGGCCATGGAAATGGTGGTGTCAGGCCCTAATTTTTTGATTTGTGAACACTCCTGTATGGCTGCTTTTTTACTGAGGAGGTAACCGAAGAACCTGAACTAAACCCCCGCAAACACGGGGAGAACATACAAACTACTTGCAGATGTTGTCCTCTATCATCATAAAGGAGTTAGCTCGTTGTCTAGGAGACGACCACTGCTGCTGTCTACCTTGTGAACATTGTGTTGAAGCTTGCAAGATGTCACGGGTTTACCGTGACAGAGAGGAGCCAGAAGACCACAGCGTCTGATTCCTCCCACTCCTGCATTCATTAAAAAGAAGCCTTACGCCTTCATATTAATTGGTGCAGGGGTTAATCTGCTTAGTTGTGAGCTCATGGAAGCTTAACGTGATTTAGGCTCTTGACAGATTTTTCCAGTGCATCTGGAAATTAATAAACATTAACGCTTTTAAGGAGCAACCCCAGGGTATGGGCCCGGGAGCCGACCACCGCGACATCCCTAAAGGCCAGGCTAAAGGCCCGGGTACCGAGTCATCCCCATTTCCCTGGGCGAGTCAACTACACCATTCCAGACCAGCAGGCGGGGCAAGATGCATGTGTACAATGCTGAGCCCTGTCCCTGGTTGGAAGTGGGGGAACCGAGAGAGGGGAAACCATGTAGTGGGTGTGGGTGTAGGAAGTAATTCAGGGGAGCACCTTCAGTAGGAGGATAAGAAGGGAACCATCTTGAGGGAGACAGTTCAGTCTGAGGAGAAAGTCAGACGAGAGAGAGAGAGTGTTGGGAGCAGGAGCTCTGTAGGAGCTCTGCTCAGGAGGAGTGGAGGAAGGAGTGGGCATAGACTGAGAGGCCCAGGAGGACAGAATGAGAGCGGATGGGAGCAGAGCGAAGGCTCCAGAGAGAAAGAGGGGATCCCAGGGGCATGGGAAGTGCAGGAAGCCACCCGTGCGCCCGAATCCACATGGACTTAGAGGGATTAGGCCGCAGAGGGGACCGGCCCCTAACTAGTGGAGAACAACAAGGCTCAGCTAGATAACCGGACGCTACTGTACTTTCAAGGTGCAGCTGCTCACTACCACAATTATATCGCCGAAAAGGTGGCCGCATAGGATTCAGGGGATTGCACATCTCCCGACAAGATCCGAGGCTACCGGCTTGGGACTCTGATTTTGAGGCGCAGGGCAGGAGGGTGAGAGCCAGCGCAGGAAGACGACCGAGGAAGGCACATAGAACGGGGTCCCGTTTAAGTACTCCTGAGATAATTGAGAGATTGCTGAACCCCTTCCTTGGTGAACGCAGGATGACGTGGGAGGTTACACACTGGCCCTGGTAACCTGGAGTCTTGAACAACTGTGAGTAAACCTTGAAGACTGCACTGCTGTGTCCTAGAATTATTGCTGCGCCATCACCAGCCCTGCACAACACCGCATCAGCAACATCTACCTCATAACATCACTATTTCCTGCCTTGGGGCTAAGCTCTGCCTGTGGAGAGCTGAACCAACCCTACTGCGTCACCATCAGCTCCAGTGGATCTGCACCGCAGGGGTGGACCCATATAGCCGCATACCACAGGTGGCGTCACAGACATTATTCTCTATAAAAACTTTATTCCCCTATTACCTCTTCCCTTTAATTGACCGCCCTGGGTCACCGACCGGGTCACTGGTACCGTGACTACCCAGATACAGGACCGGCCTGGCTACCGAGTACCCCACGGCCCAGGGGGCGCGTCATACATGGTACCCCATGCCTCATCCCTATTCTGGTATGTATGGTACCCCTCATCCTGGTATGCATGGTACCTCTCATCCCTATCCTGGTATGCATTGCACCCCATCCCTAATCCTGGTATGCATGGTACCCCTCATCCCTATCCTGGTATACATGGTACCCCTCTTCCCTATTCTGGTATGCATGACCCCTCATCCCAATCCTGGTATGCATGGCACCCCATCTCTCATCCTGGTATACACGGCACCCCTCATCCCCAATCCTGGTATGCATGGTACCCCTCATCCCCAATCCTGGTATGTATGGCACCCCTCATCCATCAATCCTGGTATGTATGGTGCCCAATCCCTTATCCTGGTATGCATGACTTCCTCATCCCCCAATCCTGGTATGCATGGCACCCCTCATCCCCAATCCTGGTATACATGGCACCCCTCATCTCAATCCTGGTATGCATGGCACCCCTCATCCCAATCCTGGTATGCATGGCACCCCTCATCCCAATCTTGCTATGCATGGCACCCCTGATCCCAATCCTGTTATGCATGACTCCCCATCCCTCATCCTGGTATGCATGGTACCCCGCTTCCCTATTCTGGTATGTATGGTACCCCTCATCCTGTTATACATGGCACCCCTCATCCCTATTCTGGTATGTATGTTACCCCTCATACCACAATCCTGGTATGTATGGCCTCCTTATTTCCAAATCCTGGTATGCAAGTTACCCTTCATCCCTATTCGGGTATGCATGGTACCCCTCATCCTGGTATGCATGGCACCCCATCCCTCATCCTGGTATGCATGGTAACCCCTCATCCCCCAATCCTGGTAAGCATGGGACCCCTCACCCCCCAATCCTGGTATGCATGGTCCCCTCACATCCCAATCCTGGTATGCAAGGTCCCCTCATCCCCCAATCCTGGTATGCATGGTACCCCCTCATCCCTATCCTGGTTTGTATGGCACCCCTCACCCCCCAATCCTGGTATGCATGGCACCCCTCACCCCTCAATCCTGGTATGCATGGTCCCCTCACCCTCTAATCCTAGTATACATGGTCCTCTCATTTCCCAATCCTGGTATGTATGGCACCCCTCATTCCTATCATGCTGCACACATACAAAAAAATAAACACTTATACTCACCTTTCTTCCCTGTACTCCAGCGGTGTGTCCCATTCTGCAGGAGGCCGGGGGAGAAGTGCGGTGCCGGAGTACGCGCATGCCCATATAGCGTTATTCTGCGCCATTTTGCTGAAGACACACTGAAAATGTGTCTTCATTAAAATGGCGCCGGATAGCGCTATGCGCAGGCGCCGATTCCGATGCCTCACTCCTGCCCCGGTCTCTGGTGAGAAGAGAGGCGCCGCGGCAACGTTCCTCCCAGTCAGGTAAGTATGTAAGTATGGCGCCGGAGATCGCGGTATGCGTTCATTGTCTACACATATCGCGATCTCCGGCACCATACCCACTCCTCTTACCTGTAATGGCTCCATGTGTTCTTCTCTCTGGAGCCAGACTGCACAGGCGTGTCGCTATTGCGCACTCTATAAAGGCTTCAGACAGAGGGACGAAACTCCGGTTATATTATAGATACTCTAGTACTACTTATACTCTAGTGAAATTGATGCAACTTTTGTGGTTTTAGGCCCAATTGTTTTTAAATGGGATCAGTCCTGATTGGGTCTCCATCTACTGTATTGTCTGTAGGGGAAGAGGTGTCCTTCCTAATAGTACAATTTCTACTGTACTGAAATTGATGCCACTTCGGTGGTATTAGGCCCTAATTTAGGGAAATGTGAACACTCCTGATTGAGTCTCCATGTCCTAGGTTGGCTGTAGTGGAAGAGGTTTTGGTCTCCTTTACAATAGTTATACTCTAGTGAAAACATTTTTTTGGTGCAGATATTGATCGCCACACAGGGGTACACAGGCCTGATAAACTCAACATGGGTATACAAAGCAGACTGCATCATAGCTTAAAGTTGTTTGGTGCAGATATTCTTCTCCACACAGGGAAAAAAAAGGTTGGGTCCGAGCAGC
The DNA here is from genome assembly GCF_046119375.1 of Phyllobates terribilis. Taxonomy (NCBI): domain Eukaryota; kingdom Metazoa; phylum Chordata; class Amphibia; order Anura; family Dendrobatidae; genus Phyllobates; species Phyllobates terribilis. Next base: position 6,686,425 of record NW_027362769.1, read on the forward strand.
TTCCTGACCCTTGACTGTACGGTGCTGTCAGGGCAAGAAGAAGAGGAGGGTGACTCTGAGGGTGAGGAATGGGATATCACATTGGATGATGATGAGGTTGCACATCCTACTTAGTGTGAACCCAGAGGCACACAGCTGAGTAGTTCATCTGAGAAGGTGGAGGAGGAAGACGAGGGGGTTACGTTGCATCTTATGGCGCAGACACGGAGAGATGCAAGCACGAGGAGCACTACATCCCTAGCCACAACCGTGCCAGTGACCAGCAGCGGTCGCTGGTCTACAGCCCGCAGGGGCAACAAGGGTTGCCTAACCTGGGCCTTTTTTGAGACCGCAAAGGATGAGCCAACTCACGTTATCTGAAAACTTTGCGATAAAAAACTCAGTAGAGGAAAAAAGTGCAATAATTTGACTACTACATGCATGAACCTTCACATGCGCAATCAACATGCGTTACTCTGGCAATCTCACTGCGATAAATGCAGACCAGCGGATCTCAACAACCATCAGCTGTCCCATCAACCGCATCCACTGATTCTTCCTCCTCCTCTGTTACCATGCTAAGTATTGGCACCCAGGTCTCCCACTGCAGAACCTCTGCTTCTCTACCTGCTCCAGTCAGGCTGAGTGAGAGCCCGTCAGCTGTAACGGAAGCGGACATACATGCTGTTTGTTTCACCGAACACACCACACGTTTCTCAATCCACCGTAACATGTCCCCCTGCACCTCACTCACAGTCTAGCAGTTTGTCCATTTCACTTACTCTGCCCTCTCTCAGCCCCGCAGCCAGCCCCCGGTCCCTCATTTGTGGTCACTTAAAAAAATTGTTTCCTCCCACACACGACAAAGCTAAGAGGTGGAAATCCACCATCTCCAATCTGTTGGCCATGGAAATGGTGGTGTCAGGCCCTAATTTTTTGATTTGTGAACACTACTGTATGGCTGCTTTTTTACTGAGGAGTAGTGTTGAGCCACCCCCGTAGTGTTCGAGTTCGGTTCGGTTCGTCGAACACCCGTGTGTTCGCCGAACTGTTCGTCGAACTGTTCGTCGAACACCTTCGAACACCGTTAAAACCAATGGCAGGCAAACAAAAACACATAGAAACACATAGAAAACACCTTCAAAGGTGTCCAAAAGCTGAAAAAACTGCTCAGAAGACATAACTAACACATGGAAAAGTGACAAGTACATATAGTCATGCGAAAATAAAAGAGGTGGAGGAGTAAAAGGAGGGGGAGACACAGATATAGGCATGTCATGCCCTTCTAAAATCCAAAAAGTGAGAAGCCGACACGGCCAGTCCGCTCCTGCCCGTGCCACCTCCGTGTCGCCGGGTTTGTGCCAGAGCCGCGGTGAACCCTGATGGCCAGCCCCCCTCTCCCAATACTGGTGCCTGTCCGCTGGTGGGTCGAGCGAGCCCCCCTGTGGTGGAGGCAGCTCTAAGCTTTTTAATTTAAATTGTCTCTCTAATTTGAATGAATACACTTTAAATCCATTTACAAGGATCTATTGGAGGGCAAGTCTCATGCCAGCAGCCGCGTAATTCCAGCTCCAGTAGCGTCCACTAAAGCTGCTGCAGTTAAAAAGCTTTTATAAGGATCGAGCTCGGCTGTCCACCGCAAGGCATCCTACTGCCAGTCCCAGCCCCTATGCCTTGGGGTGCCTCCTGATGCTCTTCACTGAGTATCCCATGGTCCCGAAGCATTTCCTTTGAAAAAATTAAGTGTCTAAACTACAGGTGGTGTAGCTTGCTTAACAGCCGGGATAATCCGCTGACTAGCAGACACTGCTACTAGGCACAAAGTATTTCCTGGGCTAGATGCAGTTAAAAATTTGTAATTAGATACTCTCGTTGGATGCTGAGAAAGCATTCCATAGAGGCTCCTGGCACACCATATATGATTCTCTTAAAAAGCTTGGGGTAGGGGTCTAGGGGACCCTTTTATAGCCAAAATCACGGCCCTGTATCACAATACGTCACCTAGGCTGAAGATAAATGGAACTGTAGCACCCTGAGGGCTCGGTTGCTACAGAGGTATTGCACCTCACCCAGAGGTGTGATATCTCACTCTCAGGTAAGGATGGAGTGTGGATCAGGACCCGACACCTGCATGCATTACACCACATTGCCGTGGGGCAGGGCGACCAATATGCCTCTGAGATGGGCACGACAGTCCCTGTCCCTGGCTGGAGTGGGGGGAGGGAACACTGAGGAAGGGGAACCCTGTAGTGCAGGAGCAGGGAGGAAGCAGTTCCTGGGTGCATTGAGAAGGGAGTATAAAAGGTGGGCACCATCTTAGTTCAGTGCAGAGAAGTCTGAGCAGAAGTGGCAGGGAGCAGGGGCTCTGCATGAGCTCTGCTCCGGAGGCGGGCCTAGTAACAGAAGCCCAGGCCTGGAAGAGGGAGAAGGAAGGAAGAGGAGCGGAGAAGGCTCCAGGAACGAGGAATGAAGGGATCCCAGGGGTGCGGACGGGCGAGTCGCCACCGCACGCCCGAATCCACCTGCGTGGAGGGGTCAGGCCAAAGGGGGAGACCGGTCCCCGAAACTAGTGGAGGCAGGAAACGACCCTCAGCTAGAAACCGGAGGCTGTGACATTTTATGTGGCGCAGCCCCTCGCTACACCCGCTAGGAAGGCACCACATAGGGTCAGGGAAACTGGCGCCAAGTTTACCAAGAGGAGGCCCGATGCAGCCGGACAGAAGGGTTGGTAAGAAAGGCTAGACAAAGGACACACAAAGGGGGTCCTGTGAAGCGCTTCAAAGTTATCTGGGAGTTGTCTGAGCCCCTCACCTGGTGAGCACAGTACGACGTGGGCAGCCGTTACCTGCAGACGTGGTCTGGATAATAAGAACTGTGAGTAAAGGCCCTGGACTGCATCACTGACTCCGTGTCGTTACTGCTGCTGCCCTGCACCATCACCCCCATCCTCCGCATACACTGCCCTGAGGCTATACTCCTCCCGTAGGGAGTTATGCTACGCTCTGCTGCATCCACAACACCAGCCTCAGCGGTCTGCCCTGCAGCGGCGGTTCACTCTGACCGCAATCCACGGGTGGCGTAGTCGGACATTTAAACATCAAAACCACATAAATAGTTCCGCCACTGGTTTGACCACCCTGAGCCACGGAACCGGGTCGCCGCCACGAAGACTACAACCACCAGCATCCACCAAAAAGGGTCCGGCTCCGGGTGTCCCAAGGCCCAGGGGGTGCATCAGAACATTTTCATCACCTTTCACAATCACCAATGGGACAAGGCAGGGATGTCCTCTGTCCCCTCTCTTATAAATCCTAGTGACGGAGCACCTGCTCTCATCAATTCGCCATAACCCCAATATTAGGTGGATTGAGGTGGGAGGCACCGAGTACAAGTGCTCTCTATTTGCTGATGATGTCCTAGTATATATCACTCAATCACATATATCCATCCATGCTGTTATGGCTGAAATAGATCACTTTGTTACATGGTCAAATTTTAAAATCAATGCAGCGAAGTCTGAGGCCCTCGATGTCTCCCTCCCCAAATCCATATAGGATTCCATCCAGTCCAACTTTCCCTTTGCCTGGCCCTCACAGGGTATCAAATACTTAGGAATTCCTATTCATAGAGACCTCTCCCATCTATGTTATCTTAATTTTGGGCCCTTTATTGAACAACTCCATACAGACCACGGTTGGCAAGTTAGAACTGTAAGATTCACTACGTGAACCACTGGTGTTTTGTGAAAAAGCACATGTACACTGCGTTCCAAATTATTATGCAAAAAGTGTTTAGGAGTGATAAGGGAAGAATTTGTTTGTTTGTCAGTTAAACTCATTGATGGTGATGTGTGTCAGGGCTCTTTATATCACTGTAAGCAATTGCAGACACCTGTGCTAATTAGTTTGGCAGGTGTGTCCAATGAAAGGCAAGACTACTTAAGAAGGCTGTCTCACATTATTAAGCAGCCTACATTTTCTGCCAAAATGGGAAAGAAAAAGGATGTGTCGGCTGCTGAGAAGCAACAAATTGTGGAGTGTTTAGGTCAAGGCATGACTACAATCAACATTGTGCGATGATCAGGATGAAGTGTCTTGGCAATCAAGAAGTATGTAGCTGATTCACAGTACACACGTGTGCGTGCTGATAAGTGCAAATTGAGGACTCTTTCCTACAGGCAATTACGTCAGGTTGAAAGAGCAGCGGCAAAAAAGGCTTGTCATAGCAGCAGACAAGTTTTTGAAGCTGCTTGTGCCTCCAACGTCCCCCGAACAACAAGATGCAGGGTCCTTCAGAGGTTTGCAGCTGTGCATACGCCATCCTGTCGACCTCCTCTATCCACTTCACACAAGCAGAAACGGCTCCAGTGGGCCAAACATTACATGAAGACTGATTTCAAAACTGTTTTGTTCACGGATGAGTGCCGTGCAGCGCTCGATGGTCCAGATGGATGGAGTGGAGGATGGCTGGTTGATGGACACCCCACGCAAACACGGCTACAGCGCCAACAAGGAGGAGGTGGAGTAATGTTTTGGGCTGGAATCATGGGGAGAGAGATTGTCGGCCCCTTTAGGATCCCTGAAGGCGCTAAAGATGAACTCCATAATGTATGTGGATTTTCTCAAACAGCACTTCCTGCCATGGTTCAAGAAGAAGAACCGTGTATTTCACAGCAAGATCATTTTTCTGCATGATAATGCACCATCTTATGCTGCACATAAAACATCTGCATCTCTGGCTGATATGGGCATAAAATGGGACAAACTTATGGTGTGACCCCCATGCTCCCCTGACCTCTACCCCATTCAGAACCTTTGGAGCATCATTAAAAGGAGTGTCTATGATGGCGGGAGGCAGTTCACATCTAAGCAACAGCTCTGGGAGGGTATTCTGTCCTCATGCAAAACAATTGAAGCAGAAACCATCCAAAATCTGACAAATTCAATGGACGAGAGAGTTCAGAAGCTCCTTTCGAACAAGGGGTCCTATGTGAAAATGTAACATCACCTACAATAAAGTTTTGAGTTGAAAACTGTTTGATTTCAGTTTCTAACAACCTGCTAATGCTTATAATTTCAAAAATGACCATTTTTTTGGTCTTTATTAAAATGAAAAGGTTGATCGAAAAGTTTGGGGGATCTAAGAGTGTGGCAACCCAGTAGTCATGATTACTTCGAATTCTGACAATATGAGGGTCATGCTGCAGGTAGTGCAGCAAGAAGGCACTTATGTGTCTTGCGCATCTCGGAGCCCCAAAATTATTTTCCGGGCTAGATGCAGCTAAAAATTATTATTAATTTTAAATCTGGTGAAGCTTTAGTATAGATGGCCTAATAGGATCAGTGCTGCACACTGCTACAAAGCCCAAATTATTTTCCAGTCAAGATACAGATAAACATGATTAGTAATTTTAAATCTGGTGGAGCTTATTATAGATGGCCTAATAGAATCAGTCCTGCACACTGCTACAAAGCCCAAATTATTTTCCAGCCAAGATACAGATAAACATGATTAGTAATTTGAAAGCTTAAAACGGTTGGTAGGGTGATTTTAACCTATCATCACGCTTTTACTCTTCCCAGGATGACACAGGGGTAGAAAAGTCGTTTCGGATCCATGATTTGTTCATCTTTATGAACGTGAGTCTGTCTACATTATCAGTGGAGAGCCGCGTGCGCTTATCTGTCAGGACACCACCAGCAGCGCTGAACACACGTTCAGACAGAACGCTGGCTGCGGGGCATGACAAGATCTCCAAGGCGTAAGTGGCTAGCTCCGGCCATTTATCCAGATTGGAAGCCCAAAAAGAGCAAGGGTCCAGTGACACAGTCGTGGCTTCAATGTTTACTTGGAGATACTCCTGTACCATCGTCTCTAGGCGTTGTCTATGTGTCAGACTTCTTGTCTCCTGTGGCCTTGCAAAGGATGGGCTAAAAAAGTGGTGAAATGATTCCGCAAAATTGATGTTACCAGCAGATACTGTGGTTCTGTTACGGTTTGAGTGCTGAACACTTGACGGTTCCACGGTTGGCAAGTTGGAACTGTGAGATTCACTATGTGCACCACTGGTATTTTGTGGAAAAGCACATGTAAGATTCTGCAACAGTCTCTGCTGATACTCCTGAATGCGTGCATCCCTTTCTATGGCAGGAATAATTTCTGCAAACTTACTTTTGTACAGGGGATCTAACAGTGTGGCAACCCAGTAGTCAGGATTATTTCTAATTCTCACAATTCGAGGGTCATGTTGCAGGTAGTGCAGCAAGAAGGCACTCATGTGTGTTGCGCATCCAGGAGCACCAAGTCCCTGTTGTGTTGGTGGCGAGGTAACAATCATGCTTCCTTCCTCTGTCCTCTCCCCCCAACCTCGCACAACAGAAATGTGATCAAGGTCTCCCTCATCTGATGAGTCTTCCATCAGTTCGTCCTCCACTTCTTCCTGGGCTCCTGCACCTTCCTCACTAGTTTGGCTGCTACCATGTGCCCTGGTAAAACCATCTCCCCCACCCTCACATGCCTGCCGCCTTGGTGCTGCCGACCGTCTGGACCTTGCAGATGTTAGCCCTTCCGCATACAACTCCTCCTCCTCTACTTCCTCCACCTCCTCTTGTGCCACCACCTGACTCCGAATTCTGTTTAACATGTGCTCCAGCATGTAAATCACCGGAATAGTCATGCTGATAATGGCATCGTCAGCACTAAACATCTTCGTCGCCATTTCAAAACTGTGCAGAAGGGTGCATAGGTCCCTGATCTGAGACCACTCCTCCAGCGTGATTTGCCCCACCTCTGAATCTCGTTGGCCCAGGCTATACGTCAGAACGTATTGCACCAGGGCTTGTCGGTGCTGCCACAGTCGCTGCAACATGTGCAGAGTTGAATTCCACCGGGTAGGCACATCGCATTTTAGCCGGTGAAGTGGCAGGCCCAACGACTTCTGTAGAGATGTAAGTCGCTGAGCTGCGGGATGCAAACGGCGGAAGTGAGCACACAGCGACCGTGCCCTCTGCAGAAGGCCATCTAGTCTGGGATAGTGGGCTAAAAATTGCTGGATAACCAGGTTCAACACGTGAGCCATTGTGTGTGACATTGCCCCGGCGAAGGGCCGCACCCAGGTTTGCAGCATTGTCGCACACGGCCTTCCCTGGTTTCAGGTCCAGTGGAGACAACCATTCATGAAATTGGTTCTCCAGAGCTGACCACAACTCCTCAGCTGTGTGACTCACATTTCCCAAACATTTCAATGTAAAAACCGCCTGATGACGTTGAGCCCTACTGCCAGCATAGTAAGGAGGTGTGCAGGATCACTTCTGCGCAGTTAGAAAGCTTGTGGCATGACCAGACAGGCTTTGGGTGCAGGTGGAAGACCGAGAGGAGGTTGAGGAGGCAGAAGCAGTGGAGGAACTTTGACATAAACAGGATTGACGCACAACTCGTGGGGACGGCAAGACTTGGACAGCAGCCCCTTGTCCTGCTGTCACCATAGTTACCCAGTGCCCAGTCAGAGACATGTAACGCCCCTGTCCATGCCTACTCATCCAAGTGTCTGTGGTGAAATGCACCCTGTCACACACAGAGTTTCTCAAAGAAGTGGTGATGTTGTGTGCGACATGCTGGTGGAGCGCAGGCACACCTTTCTTTGAGAAGTAGTGCCGACTGGGCATCTGGTACTGGGGCACTGCGACGGACATAAGGTCTCGAAAATCCTCTGTGTCCACCAGGCGGAAAGGCAGCATTTCTGTAGCCAAGAGCTTGCAGATGGTGAAATTCAACCTCTTAGCTTTCTCATGGCTAGGAGGAAATGGTCTTTTACTTGTCCACATCTGAGGGACCGAGGGCTGGCTATTGTGCTTAGACGGGGTTGATAAGGGTGTCCCCGGCAAACTGCCAGTCTGTGAGGAAGATGCAGGCGGACATGTTAGGTTGCCTTGATCCAAAGGTGGTGCTATCGATGTCGGACAGCGCTCAACACCAGCTGGTGTTACCACCTCCAAAGAAAATGATGACCTGCCAATCACGCTGGCTGTTGCGGGTAAAGAGGTGGCAGGTCTGCGCCCCAAAACAGGTGTGACTGCTGTCCCCCCAGTCACAGAGGATGAAGAGGCCGCGGATGCACAAGATATGGCAGACGGTGGTTGGCCCGGCCGGCTAGGCCGCATTGTAGCACACTGAGCTTCCCACTGCAACTTATGCTTCATGTCCATGTTCCGGTTCATGCATGAAGTACTCAAACTATGTATTTTTTGGCCTCTACTTAGCTTTTGCTGACAAATGTTACAGATAACACGGGTTGGGTCATCTTTATCGATCTGAAAAAATGCCCAGGCTATGCAAGGCTTAGCACCCATGCGACCTGAAGAGCCACCACGACTTGTGGTGAGAGGCAGAGCTGTGTTTGAGGATGCAGTTGTTGACGTGCTGTGATAGAAAATTGCACAGCACTGGCACAGACCTGCCTGGCAAAAACTGATAGGAACTGATGTAACCTAGTCCTGAAAAGGACTCCAATTACAATTAGTCTTTACTCCCACAATCTATCTATTTAAGAGCACAGACCTGCCTAATAAAAGTCGTAGGAAATGCTGTAACCTAGTCCTTAAAAGGACTGCAATCACAACTATTCCCTACTCCCAAGCTATCTGTAGATTTGTGCGAAAATTGGCTTGAAATTAACAAGGTATAGCGCACACAGCAACAGCGGTGCCGTCTAACACGCAGCTGCAGCAGTGAGAAAATGGTGGCGACGGGGAAAATGGCTTGGTCTTATAGAGCAAGGACATGTGACATACACTGCCAATGACACATGCCCTTGCTTGTGTGAAAAAAAGCACTTCGCTCCGTGTGTGCGCTGCTGATAGGCTGACAGATTGCACCTCCCCACTACAAATGCGGGAAAGAGGAAAAAAAATGGAGATCTTCATTGTTCCTGCAGAGATCCATCCCCTGCCCCTCCCCCCACCCCGCTGTACACTCAAACTGCGTATTAACATTAATTTGCATCATTACTGAGAAAAAATCCAGTTATGATTTTGGTGCACGAACAGTTATCGAACATAACCTCGAACAGCCGAATTTTTCTCAAATTGTTCGTGTTCGCCGAACGGCTCGAACACCGCCCAAAACAGCTCGAATTTGAGATTGGCGAACAGTTCGAGTAGAACAACGCTCATCTCTACTGAGGAGGTAACCAGAGAACCTGAACTAAACCCCCGCAAACACGGGGAGAACGTACAAACTACTTGCAGATGTTGTCCTCTATCATCATAAAGGAATTAGCTCGTTGTCTAGGAGACGACCACTGCTGCTGTCTACCTTGTGAACATTGTGTTGAAGCTTGCAAGGTGTCACGGGTTTACCGTGACAGAGAGGAGCCAGAAGACCACAGCGTCTGATTCCTCCTACTCCTGCAGTCATTAAAAAGAAGCCTTACGCCTTCATATTAATTGGTGCAGGGGTTAATCTGCTTAGTTGTGAGCTCATGGAAGCTTAACGTGATTTAGGCTCTTGACAGATTTTTCCAGTGCATCTGGAAATTAATAAACATTTACGCTTTTAAGGAGCAACCACAGGGTACGGGCCTGGGAGCCGACCACCGCGACATCCCTAAAGGCCAGGCTAAAGGCCCGGGTACCGAGTCATCCCCATTTCCCTGGGCGAGTCAACTGCACCATTCCAGACCAGCAGGCGGGGCAAGATGCATGTGTACAATGCTGATCCCTGTCCCTGGTTGGAAGTAGGGGAACCGAGAGAGGGGGAACCATGTAGTGGGTGTGGGTGTAGGAAGTAATTCAGGGGAGCACCTTCAGTAGGAGGATAAGAAGGGAACCATCTTGAGGGAGACAGTTCAGTCTGTGGAGAAAGTCAGACAAGAGAGAGAGAGTGTTGGGAGCAGGAGCTCTCTAGGAGCTCTGCTCAGGAGGAGTGGAGGAAGGAGTGGGCCTAGACTAAGAGGCCCAGGAGGACAGACTGAGAAAGGATGGGAGCAGAGGGAAGGCTCCAGAGAGACAGAGGGGATCCCAGGGGCATGGGAAGTGCAGGAAGCCACCCGTGCGCCCGAATCTACATGGACTTAGAGTGATCAGGCCGCAGAGGGGACCGGCCCCTAACTAGTGGAGAACAACAAGGCTCAGCTAGATAAACGGAGGCTACTGTACTTTCAAGGTGCAGCTGCTCACTACCACAATTATATCGCCGAAAAGGTGGCCGCATAGGATTCAGGGGATTGCACATCTCCCGACAAGATCCGAGGCTACCGGCTTGGGACTCTGATTGTGAGGCGCAGGGCAGGAGGGTGAGAGCCAGCGCAGGAAGACGACCGAGGAAGGCACATAGAACGGGGTCCCGTTTAAGTACTCCTGAGATAATTGAGAGATTGCTGAACCCCTTCCTTGGTGAACGCAGGACGACGTGGGAGGTTACACACTGGCGCTGGTAACCTGGAGTCTTGAACAACTGTGAGTAAACCTTGAAGACTGCACTGCTGTGTCCTAGAATTATTGCTGCACCATCACCAGCCCTGCACAACACCGCATCAGCAACATCTACCTCATAACATCACTATTTCCTGCCTTGGGGCTAAGCTCTGCCTGTGGAGAGCTGAACCAACTCTGCTGAGTCACCATCAGCTCCAGTGGATCTGCACCGCAGGGGTGGACCCATACAGCCGCATACCACAGGTGGCATCACAAACATTATTCTCTATAAAAACTTTATTCCCCTTTTACCTCTTCCCTTTAATTGACCGCCCTCGGTCACCGACCGGGTCACTGGTACCGTGACTACCCCGATACAGGATCGGCCTGGCTACCGAGTACCCCACGGCCCAGGAGGCACGGCATACCTGGTACCCCTTGCCTCATCCCTATTCTGGTATGTATGGTACCCCTCATCCTGGTATGCATGGTACCCCTCATCCCTATCCTGGTATGCATGGCACCCCTTCCCTAATCCTGGTATGCATGGTACCCCTCATCCCTATCCTGGTATACATGGAACCCCTCATCCCTATTCTGGTATGCATGACCCCTCATCCACATCCTGGTATGCATGTCACCCCATCTCTCATCGTGGTATACATGGCACCCCTCATCCCCAATCTTGGTATGCATGGTACCCCTCATCCCCAATCCTGGTATGTATGGCACCCCTCATCCCCCAATTCTGGTATGTATGGTGCCCAATCCCTCATCCTGGTATGCATGACTTCCTCATCCCCCAATCCTGGTATGCATGGCACCCCTCATCCCCAATCCTGGTATACATGGCACCCCTCATCCCAATCCTGGTAAGCATGGCACCCCTCATCCCAATCCTGGTATGCATGGTACCCCTGATCCCAATCTTGTTATGCATGGCACCCATGATCCCAATCCTGTTATGCATGACTCCCCATCCCTCATCCTGGTATGCGTAGCACCACTCATCCCCAATCCTGGTATGTATGGCACCCCTCATCCCCAAATCCTGGTATGTATGGTACCCAATCCCTCATCCTGGTATGCATGGCTTCTTCATCCCCCAATCCTGGTATGCATGGCACCCAACCCCATATCCTGGTATGCATGGCTTCCTCATCCCAATCCTGGTATGCATGGGACTCCTCATCCCCCAATCCTGGTATGCATGGCACCCGATCCATCATCCTGGTATGCATGGTACCCCGCTTCCCTATTCTGGTCTGCATGGTACCCCTCATCCTGGTATGCATGGTATCCCTCATCCTGGTATGCATGGCACCCCATCCCTCATCTTGGTATGCATGGCACCCCATCCCTCATCCTGGTATGCATGGTACCCCCTCATCCCTACCCTGGTATGCATGGTCCCCTCACCTCCCAATGCTGGTATGCATGGTACTCCCTCACCCCCCAATCCTGGTATGCATGGTCCTCTCATCCCCCAATCCTGGTATGCATGGTACCCCCTCATCCCTATCCTGGTTTGTATGGCAACCATCACCCCCCAATCCTGGTATGCATGGTCCCCTCATCCCCCAATCCTGGTATACATGGTCCGCTCACCCCCCAAATCCTGTTATACATGGCACCCCTCATCCCTATTCTGGTATGTATGTTACCCCTCATCCCACAATCCTGGTATGTATGGCCTCCTTATTTCCCAATCCTGGTATGCAAGTTACCCCTCATCCCTATTCTGGTCTGCATGGTACCCCTCATCCTGGTATGCATGGTATCCCTCATCCTGGTATGCATGGCACCCCATCCCTCATCTTGGTATGCATGGCACCCCATCCCTCATCCTGGTATGCATGGTACCCCCTCATCCCTACCCTGGTATGCATGGTCCCCTCACCTCCCAATGCTGGTATGCATGGTACTCCCTCACCCCCCAATCCTGGTATGCATGGTCCTCTCATCCCCCAATCCTGGTATGCATGGTACCCCCTCATCCCTATCCTGGTTTGTATGGCAACCATCACCCCCCAATCCTGGTATGCATGGTCCCCTCATCCCCCAATCCTGGTATACATGGTCCGCTCACCCCCCAAATCCTGATATGCATGGCACCCCTCACCCCCCAATCCTGGTATGCATGGTCCCCTCACCCTCTAATCCTAGTATGCATGGTCCTCTCATTTCCCAATCCTGGTATGTATGGCACCCCTCATTCCTATCATGCTGCACACATACAAAAAAATAAACACTTATACTCATCTTTCTTCCCTGTACTCCAGCGGTGTGTCCCATTCTGCCAGAGGCCGGGGGAGAAGTGCGGTGCCGGAGTACGTGCGTGCCCATATAGCGCTATTCTGCGCCATTTTGCTGAAGACACACTGAAAATGTGTCTTCATTAAATTGGCACCGGATAGCGCTATGCGCAGGCGCCGATTCCGATGCCTCACTCCTGCCCCGGTCTCTGGCGAGAAGAGAGGCGCCGCGGCAACGTTCCTCCCAGTCAGGTAAGTATGAAAGTATGGCGCTGGAGATCGCGGTATGCGTTCAGTGTCTACACATACCGCGATCTCCAGCACCATACCCACTCCTCTTACCTGTAATGGCTCCATGCGTTCTTCTGTCTGGAGCCAGACTGCACAGGCGTGTCGCTCTTGCGCAGTCTAGAAAGGCTTCAGACAGACGGACGAAACTCCGGTTATATTATAGATACTCTAGTACTACTTATACTCTAGAGAAATTGATGCCACTTTGGTGGTTTTAGGCCCAATTTTATTCAAATGGGATCAGTCCTGATTGGGTCTCCATCTACTGTATTGTCTATATAAACACATCGACCAACGTACACAAGATCATGGATTTGAGATATAGAAGAGATACAACTTATACTCCATAAGCATGGAAAATTGCATACTCAAAAGTAAATACGAAGACTGGAGGAAACTGAGTACATGGCATCAATAGAAAAAGCTTTATTGAGAATAGAAAAATCACATTAAAAAAAGTACATGTCTCAAGTACATGTGAGTTGCAGAGCATGTCAAAGTAGAGAAATACATGGGAAAATGGCCATGGTCACACTTTAGCAAAGGAAAGGAAGGTACCCATAAAAATAAGTAGTCAGGAAAAAGTCCTGATACAGACTACAAGTAAATAGGTCCTCCCAAAACGCAGGGCTAACAGGACCTATATAAATAGTATAGCACTAAGGTGGGAGCAATGAGTGTATTACTCTAAAAGCCAAAGGCAATCTGGATATACAATATATATATATAGACAGCATAAACCATCAGACATTAAAAGGATATCCAAGATATAAATTGCATCAGAAGTAAGTAACTCACCAGTGTAAACACCAACAATTGCTCCAAAAGAGGGGGAAAAGGAGAGGTGAGGGAGTGGACCGACAGAGCAGGAGCGAGCAAGTGTGGGGCCCGCAAGCTTCGACGCGCATTTCACGTAATTAGCTTTCTCAAGAGGCGTCGCTGGTCCAGAAACCGGCACCTTTTTAAATATAGCGCTCAAATGGTCACATGTTCGGTCATGTGACCGGAAGAAGATGGCCGCCGACCGGAAGGCATATCCGGCGCATGCGCGGGGACCACTATAGCGTCCCGCCCCCCGCTGTGTCTGTCAAGACAGCGGTGCAGCCCCGGAAGTGCCAAAGAGACAACATCCGGAGCGTCGCCGACGCCATAGAGGAGCTCGAGGATTTTATGCTACGATTGAATTCCAACACATATGCGATTAGGCTCACCTATACCCATCACTCTAAACGGATCGACTTTCTGGATATCACCCTTGAGGTGGACCATGATTGCCGCATCCAGACTGATGTGTATAGGAAACCGACCGCTGTGAATTCCCTGATACATGCCACTTCGGCTCATGATCGTTCCACTATCAGAGCCGTCCTGGTCGGTAAGTTCCTCAGGATGAGGAGAATCTGCTCCACTAACTCTAGTTTCGAGAAACAGGCCGCAGATCTGGCTGTGCGCTTTCAACAATGTGGGTACAGTAACCGATGTATTGGCCGTGGCTACAGGAGAGCCTGAGGCACCCCTAGGGATCATCTCATTTATCCCTCTACTGCGCCCAAGCATGGAAAAGTGGAGAGAATCCGGTAGATATACACATTCAATCATGAGTGGGGAACTATGCGGCGGATCCTCTCTCGCCACTGGGATATACTCAACATGGAGCCCTCTCTGCAGGAACGGATAGGTGACTTCACGCTCATGACACCACGACGTTCTCCTACGTTGAGGGACATTGTGGTTGCAAGCCACTATGTCCCCTCCCGGCCTAATCCGTTCGGATCCCGCGGTCCCACGGTGGGTTCATTCCCATGTGGCCATTGTGTCGCCTGCGCCAATGTCCTTCGTTGCACATCATTCCCCAACTCTGATGGCTCCCGCCAGTTCGATATCCGCCACTTTATCTCTTGTGGCACCACACGTGTGGTTTATTTTGCCACATGTGGGTGCCAATTGATATATATTGGCTTAACTACTAGGGAGCTTCGAATCAAAGTTCGGGAACATGTACGGGACATTGGCGCAGCACGGACAGCCACGGATCCCCGGGAGCTGAAGACACTACCCCGGCACTTTAAGGCCGTTCACAACTGCGACCTGTTAGAACTCTCCTGTTAGGTTTTTTCTATTATGCTGGTCACATGACCGTTTTTGCCTATTTAATCCTGCTCCGCCCTTCTGGCCTTGCTGAACTTCATTGTAATTTCTACTCTTAAGCTAGCCAGGTGCTTTGTTACCTTTCTCAGTCAGTTTAGCTAGGTCTTTTGACCTCTATGTTCTATGTTGTTTGTTTGTCTTTTACTGCTACAATTTCTGCTAGGAGGTGTCCATCTTTCTCCCAGTCCCTAGTTCTTGTAGGGATCCCTCCCTCACATCTAAAGGTCTTCGTTCAGACTAGCTGAGGACTTTAGCGGGTCTGATCGCAGGATCAGGTTCCCCGTTACATCGTAGGGATCTAGCTTAGTTCTATTGTTGGGATAGATCTCCTGTCTTTCCTTAGTGCATGTAGCAGATCATAACAGTAAGTCCAGTCCAAAAAATTTCTCTAAGGAAAGACCTCCAGTTTCCATCATGGTGTCGGTTCAGGATTTGGCTCAACGCCTGCAGGGACTCTCTCTCGAGGTGGCCGAGCTCCAACAACACGTGAGTAGCTGTTCTGGAGCGCATTTTGTGGAGCCAAAGGTACGATTGCCTGATTTATTTTTTGGTGAACAACAAATTTTTTTTCCTTTAAAAATGCTTGTTTATTGTATTTTCATTTAAGACCCAGATCCTCTGGTGATGAATCACAGTGCATAGGGTTCATAATGTCACTTTTGCGCAAAGAACCTCAGGGATGGGCCTTTTCTCTCCAACCTAGTGATCCGTGCTTTAGATCAGTGGATAGTTTTTTTTTGCTTTGGGGTTGTTGTATGATGAACCTGATCGTGTCTCATCAGCTGAGACGGAATTGAGACATTTGAGGCAGGGATCAGGTAATGTGGAAAATTATTGTACTCACTTCCGTCGGTGGTCTGCTCAGGTGGGGTGGAATGATTCAGCTCTGAAAAGTTTGTTTCTTGCTGGGCTAGGTGAAAGGGTTAAGGATCTGCTGATTGCTTATCCTACACCTGGAAACTTGCAGGAGGCAATGCAATTAGCTATACGGGTGGACAGGAGAATGCGTGCAAGGGTTAATGAGAGTAAATCCTCTGCCATGTCAGCTCCGAGTCTTGAGAGGGTCTGTACTGAGACTAGAGAGCCGATGGAGATTGGGGCGATGTCACCCCGCTCTCAGGAAAAAGACCGCAGGCTTTCTGAAGGTTTGTGCTTCTATTGCGGCAAATCTGACCATTTGATTAAGAACTGTGTGCTTCGTATGAACAAAGAAAAAAAAAAAGGTCAGTTACGCCCATATAGCCTGTTTAAATACTAAGGGGATATTTCTTTCTGCTACTACCGCAGCTCAGGAAGAATTAATTGAATTTCGGGTATTTGTGGATTGTGGTTCAACTCTGAATGTGATTGATGGGGGATTCTTGGAAAAACTTAATTTAAAACCCAAACCTTTGTCATCCCCTACTGCCGTGGTTTCTGTCGATGGCACTCCCTTGAAATGTGTTACTCACAAGGTTTATGAATTTCCCCTCACTATTAATGGTATTCACCAAGAAAATTTGGATTTGGTGGTATTAAATAATTTGCCTTCTCCAGTAGTTTTGGGGTTGCCCTGGTTAAAATTGCACAATCCTGTACTGGATTGGTCTACCAATGAAATTAAGTCCTGGAGCCCTAAGTGTTATGACAAGTGTTGTAACGTGTGCATTGCTGCTGTGGATAAAGGGGAGTTACCTGTACCTATTCAGGATTTTTGGAAAGTTTTTTCTGAGGAGGAGTTGCAAATTTTGCCTCCCCATAGAGACTACGATTGTACCATTGAATTTGTCCCTGGAGCGACTCTTCCTAAAAGTCGTTTATTTAATCTGACTATTCCTGAGAGAAAGGCTTTGGAGGAATACATACAGACGAGCTTGGCCGCCGGTCATATCAGACCCTCTAAGTCACCTGTGGCTGTTGGATTTTTTTTTGTTAAAAAAAAGGATGGCGGTTTACGTCCTTGTTTGGACTTTCGCGAAATGAATAAAATTACTGTACGCAATCCCTACCCACTGCCATTGATTCCTGATTTGTTTAACCAGTTAGTGGGGGCCAAGTGGTTCTCTAAAATTGATCTCCGGGGGGCATACAATTTGTTGCGCATGAAGGAGGGTGATGAATGGAAGACTGCTTTTAACACTCCTGTGGGTCATTTTGAGAATTTGGTTATGCCTTTTGGTCTTACCAATGCACCAGCATTTTTTCAGAATCTTATTAATGACATCCTTAGACCTTTGATCGGCAAAAATGTGGTTGTGTATTTGGATGACATTTTGATTTACTCACCTGACCTGGAGTCTCATTGGCGGAGCGTACGTGAGGTATTGCAGTTATTGCTTGACAATTCGCTTTTTGCTAAGCTGGAGAAATGTGAGTTCGCTGTACAGAGAATTAGTTTTTTGGGCTACATTATCTCCAGTGAGGGCTTTGAGATGGACCCGGTCAAAGTTCAAGCTGTGCAGGAATGGCCTAGGCCTATTGGTTTGAAATCGATACAGAGGTTTTTGGGTTTCGCCAATTATTACAGAAAATTCATTAAAAATGTTTCTATTATTGTTAAACCACTGACCAATCTCACCAGGAAAGGTTCTAATACGGTTCAGTGAACTACTGAGGCCATTGAAGCTTTTGTGTTTCTAAAGGAGAGGTTCAGCTCTGCCCCCATTCTTATGCAGCCTGATGTGACTAAGCCGTTTTTGGTTGAGGTTGATGCTTCTTCTGTGGGGGTCGGTGCGGTGTTGTCTCAGGAAAACAAGGATGGAGTACATCCCTGTGCCTTTTTTTCAAAAAAATTTTCTGAGACTGAACTTAATTACGATATTGGTAATCGGGAATTGCTGGCTATTAAACTCGCATTTGAACACTGGCGTCATCTCTTGGAAGGTGCTGATTTTCCCATTCAGGTTTTCACTGATCATAAAAATCTGATCTACCTTGATGCTGCCAAGCGCTTGAATGCCCGTCAAGCTAGGTGGGCACTTTTTTTTTCGCAGTTTAATTTTTCTGTTACTTACATTCCGGGTACCAAGAATGTAAAAGCTAATGCTTTATCTTGCAGTTTTTCTCCCATGGTTGGTACTGAGGAGGAGGAGAGCATTTTACAGGAAGGTGTTGTGATAGCAGCATTGGACTCCATTTTGGAAGATGGGATTCTGAAAGCACAGGAGAATGCCCCATCTAACAATCCCCATGGGAGGTTGTTTGTGCCTAGGACCTTTAGGAGAGATTTGTTTGTTGAGTGTCATGAGTCTCGGTTGGCAGGTCATCCTGGAATTTCTGAGACCAAGAGACTTGTGGGTCGCAGTTTTTGGTGGCCTGGATGGCAGAAAGAGGTCATTAAGTGGGTGCGTCAATGTACTATGTGTGCTAGATCTAAGTCTTCACATACTCCTGCTGCGGGGTTGCTTTGCCGTCTGGAGGTTCCTAGTGCACCTTGGACACATCTGGCTATGGACTTTATTACTGACCTTCCCCCCTCTGAGGGTTTCACGGTCATCTGGGTGGTCGTGGACCATTTTAGCAAGATGTGTCACTTGGTTCCCTTCATCAAACTGCCCTGCGCTAAGACACTCGCTAAGGCCTTTGTCAAGGAGATTGTCAGACTCCATGGTGTTCCTACTGACATTGTTTCTGATAGGGGACCTCAGTTCGTGGCTCGTTTTTGGTGTGCCTTTTGTGACAGGTTGGGAGTTCATTTGTCATTTTCATCTGGATATCATCCTGAGTCTAATGGCCAGACAGAAAGGAAGAATCAGGATGTTGAGCAGTTCTTGCGTTGTTTTGTGGCAGACAATCAAGAGGGGTGGTCTGAGTTTCTGCCGCTTGCTGAATTTGCTCTTAACAACCATACATCCTCTTCTGCTGGGTGTTCGCCTTTTTTTTGTTGTTCTGGAAGACATCCGTCTTTTGGGTCATTCTCCAAATTGGTATCGGCTGTGCCTGAGGAGGAAAGTTTTTCTGGTGATTTGGAAAGAGTTTGGACGGATGTGCGTGGTAATCTTCAGGAGGCTAACAAAAAATCTAAGAGGTACTTTGACAGGAAACGTCAAGAGGTTTTGTTTACGGTTGGTGACATGGCTTGGTTGTCCTCTAAGAATCTGCGGTTGAGGATTCCTTCTAAAAAATTGGGTCCCAAGTTTGTAGGGCCCTTTAAGGTGCTTCAGGTAGTTAACCAATCTGCTGTTAGGTTGGAGGTTCCTACCTCCTGGAAGATTAATCCGGTGTTTCATGTTTCTCTATTGAAAAAAGCTTATGTATCAGATAGAGACGCCACTGCCACTGTTCCTCCGGTGGTGGAGGATGGGGAATCTGAAATTTCCCGCATCCTTAATTCTAGACGGTATAGAGGGAGTTTGCAGTATCTCGTCGCTTGGAAGAGTTTCGGTCCCGAGGATAACTCATGGGTGAGGGCAGATGATGTTTCTGCTTCCATACTTGTCAGAGCATTTCACAAGAGGTTTCCTGATAAGCCTGGGCCTAGGGGATCCGGAGGGTCCTCATAGAAGAGGGGGTACTGTTAGAACTCTCCTGTTAGGTTTTTTCTATTATGCTGGTCACATGACCGTTTTTGCCTATTTAATCCTGCTCCACCCTTCTGGCCTTGCTGGACTTCATTGTAATTTCTACTCTTAAGCTAGCGAGGTGCTTTGTTACCTTTCTCAGTCAGTTTAGCTAGGTCTTTTGACCTCTATGTTCTATGTTGTTTGTTTGTCTTTTACTGCTACAATTTCTGCTAGGAGGTGTCCATCTTTCTCCCAGTCCCTAGTTCTTGTAGGGATCCCTCCCTCACATCTATAGGTCTTCGTTCAGACTAGCTGAGGACTTTAGCGGGTCTGATCGCAGGATCAGGTTCCCCGTTACATCGTAGGGATCTAGCTTAGTTCTATTGTAGGGACAGATCTCCTGTCTTTCCTTAGTGCTTGTAGCAGATCATAACACGACCCCGGCTCACTTAAGGTGCGGGGGATTGACAAAGTGTGCCTCGGCTCCCGGGGTGGGAATGCCAAACGCCTCCTGGCACAAAAGGAGGCGAGATGGATCATCACTCTTGACACCCTGGCACCGCGGGGTCTGAACGAAACCCTAGGCTTTTCACCATTTCTATGATCCATTATAGTGCTGTTCTGCGTCTCAGTTGTATTATTATTTTCCTCATGATTTAACTGATAGTCTTGATGAGCGACATGTAACTCTGACTGAGAGGTGATTGATATCTTCCTTGTGTCATATTTGACTTAATAGTCTAGTTAGTTTATTTTTGTGCTCTCCTGTAGTCCCTGCTATATAACATATACCTACAATGGCAGGGCGAGCATATGTGGGTTGCCCATTTTAATCTTCTGTTTTAATTCTCTTTGATTTTAATTTTCTTCTTTTCACTTTTTTCTTATTTAGTGTTTCTATATTTATGGTCCCTATTCCGGCTCTGATGCTTCCACTCTTTTGAAAGCGCTTTTAAATCAAAAAAAGAGGATTGACTGACCGGCCCCGATGGACTCCGCCCACTTGACTGCCCACTCTCTGCCGTGGAACCTAATCCTCCGAATCTCTGTATTTCATCATATGAATCTTGATATGTGTTACTGTTTTAAATATATTTACACTGACTCTTGTTTATAATATATATGATGTCATGGATTTGTGTGCATCTAAGATATGGACTTATAGTTATGGTGGAAGTTGGATGCGGCCTTATGAGGTGGGCGGTGCGCATGCGCGGGGCTACTTACCCTCCTACGGTCCCGCGTGTCTGTCTCTATGGCGTCGGCGACGCTCCGGATGTTGTCTCTTTGGCACTTCCGGGGCTGCACTGCTGTCTTGACGGACACAGCGGGGGGCGGGACGCTATAGTGGTCCCCGCGCATGCGCCGGATATGCCTTCCGGTCGGCGGCCATCTTCTTCCAGTCACATGACCGAACATGTGACCATTTGAGCGCTATATTTAAAAAGGTGCCGGTTTCTGGATCAGCGACGCCTCTTGAGAAAGCTAATTACGCGAAACGCGCGTCGAGGCTTGCGGGCCCCGCACTTGCTCGCTCCTGCTCTGTCGGTCCACTCCCTCACCTCTCCTTTTCCCCCTCTTTTGGAGCAATTGTTGGTGTTTACACTGGTGAGTTACTTACTTCTGATGCAATATATATCTTGGATATCCTTTTAATGTCTGATGCTTTATTCTGTCTGTATATATATACATTGTATATCCAGATTGCCATAGGCTTTTAGAGTAATACACTCATTGCTCCCACCTTAGTGCTTTACTATTTATATAGGTCCTGCTAGCCCTGCGCTTTGGGAGGACCTATTTACTTGTAGTCTGTATCAGGACTTTTTCCTGACTACTTATTTTTATGGGTATCTTCCTTTCCTTTGCTAAAGTGTGACCATGGCCATTTTCCCATGTATTTCTCTACTTTGACATGCTCTGCAACTCACATATACTTGAGACATGTACTTTTTTTAATGTGATTTTTCTATTCTCAATAAAGCATTTTCTATTGATGCCGTGTACTCAGTTTCCTCCAGTCTTTCTACTGTATTGTCTGTAGGGGAAGAGGTGCCATTCCTAATAGTACAATTTCTGCTGTACTGAAATTGATGCCACTTCGGTGGTATTAGGCCCTAATTTAGGGAAATGTGAACACTCCTGATTGGGTCTCCATGTCCTGGGTTGGCTGCAGTGGAAGAGGTTTTGGTCTCCTTTACAATAGTTATACTCTAGTGAAAATATTTTTTTGGTGCAGATATTGATCGCCACACAGGGGTACACAGACCTGATAAACTCAACATGGGTATACAAAGCAGACTGCATCTCAGGATGGGCGAGCATGATGGGGGAGCACAAATCAGGATGAGTGAGCAAATAACAATATGAGGGCAGCACATAACAGGATGGGGGCAGCACATAACAGGATGGGGAGCAAATAACAGGATGGGGGAGCACAAAACAGGGTGGGGAAGCAGAAACCAGGATGGGAGAGCACATAACAGGACGGGGAGCACATAACAGGATGGGGGAGCACAAAACAGGATGGGGAAGCAGAAACCAGGATGGGAGAGCACATAACAGGATGGGGAGCACATAACAGGATGGGGGAGCACATAACAGGATGAGGGCAGCACATAACAGGATGACGGCAGCACATAACAGGATGACGGCAGCACATAAGAGTATGGGGGCAGCACATAACAGGATGGGGGAGCAGGATGGGGGAGCACAAAACAGGATGAGTGAGCAAATAACAAGATGGGGCAGCACATGACAGGATGGGGGTGCAGAGTGGGGAAGCACATAACAGGATGGGGCGCAGGATGGGGGCAGCACATAACAGGATGGGGGAGCACATAACAGGATTGGGGAGCACATAACAGGATGGGGGAGCACATAACAGGATGGGGAAGCAGAAACCAGGATGGGAGAGCACATAACAGGATGGCGGGCACATAACAGGATGGGGGAGCAGATAACAGGATGGGGTAGCACATAACAGGATGGGGGAGCACAAAACAGGATGAGTGAGCACATAACAAGATGAGGGCAGCACATAACAGGATGGGGGTGCAGAGTGGGGAAGCACATAACAGGATGGGGGCAGCACATAACAGGATGGGGGAAGCACATAACAAGATGGGGCAGCACTTAACAGGAATGGGGAAGAACATAACAGGATGAGGCAGCAAATAACAGGTTGGGGTGCACAAAACAGAATGGGGCAGCACATAGCAGTATGGAGCAGCACATAACATGATGGGGCGCAGGATGGGGGCAGCACAAAACAGGATGGCGCAGCACATAACATGAATGGGGGGCACAGGATGGGATCAGCACATAAAAGGATGGGGGCAGCACAAAACAGGATGGGGGCAGCACATAACAGGATGGGGGCAGCACATAACAGGATGGGGAGCAAATAACAGGATGGGGGAGCACAAAACAGGATGGGGAAGCAGAAACCAGGATGGGAGAGCACATAACAGGATGGGGAGCACATAACAGGATGGGGGAGCACAAAACAGGATGGGGAAGCAGAAACCAGGATGGGAGAGCACATAACAGGATGGGGAGCACATAACAGGATGGGGGAGCACATAACAGGATGAGGGCAGCACATAACAGGATGACGGCAGCACATAACAGGATGGGGGCAGCACATAACAGGATGGGGGAGCACATAACAGGATGAGGGCAGCACATAACAGGATGGGGGAGCAGGATGGGGGAGCACAAAACAGAATGAGTGAGCAAATAACAAGATGGGGACAGCACATGACAGGATGGGGGCGCAGGATGGGGGCAGCACATAACAGGATGGGGGAGCACATAACAGGATTGGGGAGCACATAACAGGATGGGGGAGCACATAACAGGATGGGGAAGCAGAAACCAGGATGGGAGAGCACATAACAGGATGGGGGGCACATAACAGGATGGGGGAGCAGATAACAGGATGGGGTAGCACATAACAGGATGACAGCAGCACATAACAGGATGGGGGCAGCACATAACAGGATGGGGGAGCACATAACAGGATGAGGGCAGCACATAACAGGATGGGGGAGCAGGATGGGGGAGCACAAAACAGGATGAGTGAGCAAATAGCAAGATGGGGGCAGCACATGACAGGATGGGGGCGCAGGATGGGGGCAGCACATAACAGGATGGGGGAGCACATAACAGGATTGGGGAGCACATAACAGGATGGGGGAGCACATAACAGGATGGGGAAGCAGAAACCAGGATGGGAGAGCACATAACAGGATGGGGGAGCAGATAACAGGATGGGGTAGCACATAACAGGATGGGGGAGCACAAAACAGGATGAGTGAGCACATAACAAGATGAGGGCAGCACATAACAGGATGGGGGTGCAGAGTGGGGAAGCACATAACAGGATGGGGGCAGCACATAACAGGATGGGGGAAGCACATAACAAGATGGGGCAGCACTTAACAGGAATGGGGAAGCACATAACAGGATGAGGCAGCAAATAACAGGTTGGGGTGCACAAAACAGAATGGGGCAGCACATAGCAGGATGGAGCAGCACATAACATGATGGGGCGCAGGATGGGGGCAGCACAAAACAGGATGGCGCAGCACATAACATGAATGGGGGGCGCAGGATGGGATCAGCACATAAAAGGATGGGGGCAGCACAAAACAGGATGGGGGCAGCACATAACAGGATGGGGGAGCACATAACAGGATGGGGGAGCACAAAACAGGATTGGGGAACACATAACAGGATGGGGGCGCAGGATGGGGAAGCACATAACAGGATGGGGGCGCAGAATGGGGGCAGCACATAACAGGATGGGGACACAGAACGGAGGCAGCACATAACAGGATGGGGCACAGGATGGGGGAGCAGGATGGAGGCAGCATATAATAGGATGGGGCGCAGGATGGGGCAGCACATAACAGGAGGGGGGTGCAGGATGGGGCAGCACACAACAGGATGGGGGCGCAGTATGGGAGACCATATACCAATAAAAATGCTTGCCACCCAGGCATAGAACGAGTTCAAAAGCTATTGTAGGTATAGTAGTTTTTGTAAGCTAAGGGATACATTATTTTCCAAGTCTAGATGTCATGTTTAGTAAGGTATCTAAGAGACATAAGCTACTGTAGAAAGAAAGTAATTACTGTTGCACTAGAAGCAGGTGTAGTTTTCTGGTAAAAATTATAGTAAATCTATTGGACCGTGGTTGCCCATACCTTATTAACTTTGCCCACTTATCACTTTGAAAAGTGTTAAGACAAGTTAGCATTAGTGATGAGCGAGCACTAAAATGCTCAGGTACTCGTTGTTCGAGTCGAGCAAATTGGAATGATCGAGTGCTCAATCCAAGTAACAAGCCCAATGTAAGTCTATGGGAAACTCGAGCATTTTTCAGGCAGCTCCCCCCCGGCGGTGTGCAAAGGGCCTAAAAATTGCCCAAATCTAAGGGAACAGTGCTCAAATGGCATGGGAACAGCATGGGGAAGACTCCTGGAATCATTTCTAACTCCCAGGTCACTGCTGTCAACAACGTTGTCAGAGGTATTACGCCACTTTTACGGACTCACAATTAGTGTTGAGCCACCCCCGTAGTGTTCGAGTTCGGTTCGGTTCGTCGAACACCCGTGTGTTCGCCGAACTGTTCGTCGAACTGTTCGTCGAACACCTTCGAACACCGTTAAAACCAATGGCAGGCAAACAAAAACACATAGAAACACATAGAAAACACCTTCAAAGGTGTCCAAAAGCTGACAAACTGCTCAGAAGACATAACTAACACATGGAAAAGTGACAAGTACATATAGTCAAGTGAAAAGAAAAGAGGTGGAGGAGTAAAAGGAGAGGGAGACACAGATATAGGCATGTCATGCCCTTCTAAAATCCAAAAAGTGAGAAGCCGACACGGCCAGTCCGTTCCTGCCCATGCCACCTCCGTGTCGCCGGGTTTGTGCCAGAGCCGCGGTGGACCCTGACGGCCAGCCCCCCTCTCCCAATACTGGTGCCTGTCCGCTGGTGGGTCAAGCCCCCCCACGGTGGGGGGGGGAGTAACATCTGCAGAAGAAAGACCATCTTCCAGCCAAACTAACATGTCGACTTCTTTTCGTGGACAATGTGATACGATCCCTTTGTTTCGGACACGCCCATCGCTACAAATTCCAGATGAGGCACAAAAACAGCAGGTGCTTCAGCGGATATCAAGTGCTCCTTCAAGTGGGCTCTCCTCCACCTCAATTTCAACATCACAAATACTCCAGTCCTCAGAGGTGTCACCCCAATCGCACTTGCTTCCTCACAGCTCCCAAGTCTCCAACTGCCCGTCTGAGTATGGGGTAACACAGATGGTTGAGTCTGCACAGCTGTTTACTCATACTATAGCCTGGGAAACGGAGGTCTGCTCCAGAGCTTCTGTTAATCCAGATGAGGAAATGATCTGCACTGATGCCCAGAATCTTTATAAGTCGGATCCAGGACCAGATGAAGAAGGTTCTGAGCATAATGTAGACCCTCGTTCCCAAACTGTAACTCCTGTTGGTGGAGACAATGATGAAGACGATGATGAGACACAAATACCTGATTGGAGCGACAACTTGACTTTTCGGTCAGGGCAGGAAGAGGTTGGCTTTGAGGACGACGGGTGTGATAACACACAGGGTGATGATGACAAGGTTGGAGATCCCACTTACTGTCAACCCACAGTCAGCCAGTCGATGAGGTCACCCGGGCCTTTGCCTGGCCTTGGGGATGTCGCGGTGGTCGGCTCCCTGGCCCGTACCCTGGGGTCACTCTTTAAAAGGGTGGATAATTGTTAATTTTATAAGAGTTCGTGACGCCACCTGTGGTATCTGGTGAGAAGCACCAGCGCTGCAGCAGTCCACTGAGGCCCGTGATAAGGCAGCTCGATGGTATAGCTCCCCACAGGTGGAGCTAGGTCTCAGGGCAGCGTATGCAGGGGGAATGCAGGACAGGCGAGACCCAGCTGGGTCAGAGCAAGAACGGGAACGGACACGGTAGTCACTTCAGTACCTTTTACTGGAGGAAATTCAGGCACATCCCTGAGCAATGTAGGGTGAAGGGTACATATCAGGATCCTCCCCAATGAGCGGGTGTAGGGCCTCCTGTTTCTTGCCTCTGCGTAGTAAGTTTCTGACCTGCCTGGAGCTAGGCCTAACTTTGTGTCTGTCCTGCGCTGGCTGACCTTGTGGTAGGGCCTTCTCTTGGATTTCACGCTCCCAGTTTGCAGGGCCTAAGAGTCTCCTGGCTCTGTTACATATTAGCACCTTAGCGATCCTGGGATTTGTAGTTCTCCAGGGATTCCGGTTATGCCTTACTGGGTCATAGAGATCCCGGTAAGCTCGGATCCGGTGTCCGGTAAATGCTTCGGGGTGAGCTGGTTAAGCTCCTCTGCCCCTTATGTACTAACTCGCCACTCGCCTTCGGCCTACTCGGGCCCTCACTAGGCTATACACACTAACGGCAGCTTGCCGGGCTTCACCGATCTTATGGTGCCGGCACACCTTAAGCTCTATCTGGGCTCCCTGAATCTAGCTAGCAGGAGCCTCGTGCTCCACTGCTGAACTATTAACTGAGTTCTCTAGACTAGACTGAGCTCCACTGCAGACTGACCTCTCTTAGGCTTCTCTACTGCAGGAACTCTTCAGAGGAACTGAACTGCCTAGCTCCATCTTTCCTATTTATATCCCTAATGGGCTCCCTCTGCTGGTCTGAGGTGGAAGGTGGAGATGTGTGAATGTTTATGGGGGCCTCTTGTGGAGGATTCCATCAATACACTCTTCTAGGATCTGTGATACCAAGCGCAGCGGGGCGTCACAGATGCTATTGACGATGAGGTTAGGTTGCGCCTTCCTGGACAGAGACGGAGTACTGGAAGCACGTCAATAACTGCATCCTCAACCACAACTCTGCCTCTGACCACAAGTCGTAGTGGCTCTTCAGGTCGCATGGGCTCTAAGCCTTGCATAGCCTGGGCATTTATTCAGATCGATAATGATGACCCAATTCGTGTTATCTGTAATATTTGTCACAAAAAGCTAAGTAGAGGCCAAAAAATCCATAGTTTGAGTACTTCATGCATGTACCGTCACATGGATATGAAGCATAAGTTGCAGTGGGAAGCTCACTGTGCTACAATGCGGCCTTGCAGGCTGGGCCAACCACCGTCTGCCCCATCTTGTGCATCCGCGGCCTCTTCATCTTCTGTGACTGGGGGGACAGCAGTCACACATATTTTTGGACGCAGACCTGACACCTCTTTACCTGCAACAGCCAGTGTGATTGGCAGGTCGTCAGTTCATTGGGAAGTGGAAACACCTGCTGGTGTTGAGCGCTCTCTGACATCGAGAGCACCACCTTTGGATCAAGGCAACCTAACATGTCCGCCTGCATCTTCCTCACAGACCGGCAGTTTGCCGGGGACACCCTACTCAACCCCGTCAAAGCACAACAGCCAGCCCTCGGTCCCTTAGATGTGGACAAGTAAAAGACCATTTCCTCCTAGCCATGAGAAAGCTAAGAGGTTGAATTTCACCATCTGCAAGCTGTTGGCTGCAGAAATGCTGCCTTTCCGTCTGGAGGACACAGTGGATTTTCGAGACCTTATGTCCGTCGCAGTGCCCCAGTACCAGATGCCCAGTCGGCACTACTTCTCAAAGAAAGGTGTGCCTGCGCTCCACCAGCATGTTGCACACAACATCACCACTTCTTTGAGAAACTCTGTGTGTGACAGGGTGCATTTCACCACAAACACTTGGACGAGTAGGCATGGACAGGGGCGTTACATGTCGCTGACTGGGCACTGGGTAACTATGGTGACAGCAGGACAAGGGGCTGCTGTCCAAGTCTTACCGTCCCCACGAGTTTTGCGTCAATACTCTTTATCTCGAAGTTCCTCCACTACTTCTGCCTCCTCAACCTCCTCTCGGTCCTCCACCTGCACCCAAAGCCTGTCTGTTAATGCCACCTGCTTTCTAACTGCGCAGAAGGAATCCTGCACACCTCCTTACTATGCTGGCAGCAGGGCTCAACGGCATCAGTGTTTACTTTGAAATGTCTGGGAAATGTGAGTCACACAGCTGAGGACTTGTGGTCAGCTCTGGAGACCCAGTTTCATGAATGGTTGTCTCCACTGGACCTGCAACCAGGGAAGGCCGTGTGCGACAATGCTGCAAACCTGGGTGCGGCCCTTCGCTGGGGCAATGTCACACACATGCCTTGTATGGCTCACGTGTTGAACCTGGTTGTCCCTAAATTTTTAGCCCACTATCCCGGACTAGATGGCCTTCTGCAGAGAGCACGGTCGCTGTGTGCTCACTTCCGCTGTTCGTATCCCGCAGCTCAACGACTTACATCTCTACAGAAGTCGTTGGGCCTGCCAGTTCACCGGCTGAAATGCGATGTGCCGACACGGTGGAATTCAACTCTGCACATGTTGCAGCGACTGTGGCAGCACCAACAAGCCCTGGTGCAATACGTTCTGACGTATAGCCTGGGCCAATGAGATCCAGAGGTGGGGCAAATCACACGTCAGGAGTGGTCTCAGATCAGGGACCTATGAAGTTGACGCGCCCCCTGTGCCGTGGGGTACCTGGAGCCGGGCCGGTAGACGCTGGGAGTTGTAGTCACTGTGGCGGTGACCCAGTCCGTGACCCAGGGCGGTCAATCCAACGGTAATTTGTATATATGGATTTTATAATGTCCGACTATGCCACCTGTGGAGTGCGGCCAAAGGGGCCGCCACTGCGGAACAGTCCTCTGAAGCTGGTGGTTTTGCAGCAATGGTATTATTACTCACCACTGGAAGAGTGTAGCTTCAGGGCAGTGTGGGTGGATGATGGTGGTTGTAGTGCAGGGAGTCAGTAATGAACACAGAGTCCGTGTGATGCAGTCCCAAGATCTTTACTCACAGTTGTTGCAGTCCAGATTACAGGTACCAGAGCAATCTCACCCGTCGTGCTGTGCGTACTCAGTGAGGGACTCAGTCCACCCCCAGATAGCTCCGAAGTACTTAACAGGACCCCCTTCTGTGTGTCCTTTCTCTGGCCTTCTCCCTGCACCTCACACCCAGTGACACTTCTATCCGGTATCCTCGGGCCTTGGCGGGCGACTTGTGTTCCGTCACCTGGGTCCTATGTGGCTACCTTCTTAGTGAGACTGGTGTGGACTTTTGCCTGCAGTACATGAGATGCTGCAGCCTCCGGTTTCTAGTTGAGTCTTGCTGTTTCTCCTCTAGTTGAGGGACCGGTTCCCCTTATCTGGCCTGACCCCTCTACCTCCTGGTAGCAGCGGGAGTACAGGTGGCCTTCTGCACGGCCGTAGCCCTAGGGTCCCTTCGGTTCCTGGAGCCTTCCTGCTCCCACTCCTCTCTTCTCTCCTTCAGTCCTGGGCCTCCCAGGCTAGGCCCGCCTCCGGAGCAGAGCTCATGCCGAGCCTCTGCTCCTGTCACTTTATCTCCTCTGACTGGCTTGCTCTTTCTAAGATGGCTTCCTATTTATACTCTCCCTGTCATGTGCTCCCCTAAGCTGCTCCCCTAAGCACCCACTACATAGGACTCTCCCACCAGCTAGGGACCTGGGACTGTGCTCTCCCTTAGGAGCAATCTCGCCCTACCCCCACTGCGGGTATGTGTTGGATGCAGGTGTTAGGGTCCCGAGCCATACGCCTTCCTTACCTGAGGGTGAGATACCACACCTCTGGGTGAGATGCAGTAACTCTGTGGCGACTGAACCCTCAGGGGCGCCACACACCCTTCTGCACAGTTTTGAAATGGCGACGAAGATGTTTAGCTCTGACGACGATGCCATTATCAGCATGACTATTCCGGTGATTTACATGCTGGAGCACACATTAAACAGAATTCAGAGTCAGGTGGTGGGACAAGAGGAGGTTGAGGAAGTAGAGGAGGAGTCGTATGCGGAAGGGATAACATCTCCAAGGTCCAGACGGTTGGCAGCACCAAGGCGGCAGGCATGGGAGGGTGGGGGAGAGGGATTAACCAGGGCGCATGGTAGCAGCCAAACTGTTGAGGAAGGTGCAGGAGCCGAGGAAGAAGTGGAGGATGAACTGGCGATGGGCATGGAAGACTCATCAGATGAGGGAGACCTTGATCACATTTCTGTTGTGCGAGGTTGGGGGGAGAGGGCAGAGGAAGGAAGCATGATTCTTACCTCGCTACCAACACAACAAGGACTTGGTCCTCCTGGATGCGCAAGACACATGAGTGCCTTCTTGCTGCACTACCTGCAACATGACCCTCAGATTGCAGAATTCGAAGTAATCCCGACTACTGGGTTGCCACACTCTTAGATCCCCGGTACAAAAGTAAATTTGCCGAAATAATTCCTGCCATAAAAAGGGATTGACGCATGCAGGAGTATTTGCAGACGCTGTTGCAGAATCTTACATGTGCTTTTCCACAAAACACCAGTGGTGCAGGAAGTGAATCTCACAGTTCTAACTTGCCAACCGTGGGAATGTCGAGTCTTCATCACTCAAACTGTAACAGTAACACAGTATCTGCTGGTAACAGCAATTTTGTGGAATCGTTTCACCACTTTTTTAGACCATCATTTGCAAGGCCACAGGAGACAAGAAGTTTGACACATAGTCAATGCCTAGAGAGGATGGTGCAGGAGTATCTCCACGTGAACATTGAAGCCATGACTGTGTCACTGGACCCTTGCTCATTTTGGTATTCCAATCTGGAAAAATGGCCGGAGCTCGCCACTCACGCCTTGGAGATCTTGTCATACCCTGCTGCCAGTGTTCTCTCTGAACGTGTGTTCAGCGCTGCTGATGGTGTGCTGACAGATAAGCACACGCCGCTGTCCACTGAGAATGTAGACAGACTCACGTTCATAAAGATGAACAAATCATGGATTCGCAAGGACTTTTCTAACCCTGTATTATCCTTGGGAGACTAAAAGCTTGAGGATTTGGTAATATCACCTCACCAACCGTTTTAAGCAACTGTGGGGCAATTGATGCCACTTAACCCTAGAACGCATGACCATAAAAATCTACACTTTCATATACCTGGGGCCTTTTATGCCCGTGTGCAAATAACATGGAATAACTCAAACTCAAATGACAAACAACTATATACATGAAGAATACATAGAGTTTCAAAATTCTAACTAAAGTAATCTTGCAGAAAATAGAAAACAATTAACAGGGTGGGACTGCGAGGCCCCAGGTATGCGTTCTAGGGTTAAGTGGTGTCTGTGCCACAATTTTGGGAAAAAATGGAGACTCTTTTTGGAGTCCCCTTGCTGTGTCTTACGTGACGTTGGCATCGTCAATTCCAGGTGGGTTGGGTCGCTCCCCCCCCCCTTTTAACTGTAAGAAACTACATACACTATGGCTTGGGGTAACACAGATGGTTGAGTCTGAAGAGCTGTTTACTCAGAGGTCTGCTCCAAATCTTCAGTGTCTGCTAGTCAGTGTAGAATTTTTAACTGCATCTAGCCCCCCTACCGCCACCCTTTCCTTGACAATACAATAATGTAACTCTTACAACTGGATGGGTGAGGATCAGTCACAGCTTTATTAACTCTTTATACTCATTCCATTGGAAAGGCATTTTATTTCTAAAATAATTCAGCTTGTTGCAGCATGCCCTGGGTCTCCACTCCGGCAACTTGACCAACAAGTGTAACTCTCCAACATGTCCTTTCTATTTCCAGGCCACGGAGGATCCTGCGTACTCGTATGCAGGACTCTGACCCCCACCCATCACTCTTAACGCTTGTTCCACTCCGTCCTGGAGTCCTGACAGGAATATGTCCAGTCCAATATCCATTAAGTGAACACCGTCGGGCCGTATGAGTCCTGCTTTATCTCCTTCCAGTTGTCGGTGTCGTACCACAACACCGCCTCTGTCTCTTCTA
Source organism: Phyllobates terribilis (assembly GCF_046119375.1). Taxonomy (NCBI): domain Eukaryota; kingdom Metazoa; phylum Chordata; class Amphibia; order Anura; family Dendrobatidae; genus Phyllobates; species Phyllobates terribilis. The sequence goes on from NW_027362769.1 coordinate 6,718,890, forward strand.
AATTTTGCCATCCAAATATTTATTACCCGCCTTGTCCGTTCGATGGCCGTGATGTCTCGCTCACCTTGCCATGCCGCTATCGGCACAATCTCTGACCATACTATAACTAGTTTTGTGAAAAATTCTCTGAAGCGCTCAGTGTCTAGTTTCATTATTGCCATTAGTTATGCGCTCTTGTTATGACCTAGGTTGTTTCCCCCGGCCTGTATAACTAAGATGACCGGACCTCTTGCCTCTCTCCCTACCTTGATTACCTAAATTAGTACCTGTGGCCATAGCAGGCCTCTAATACCTCTCCAGTTGAAATATGTATTATGAAACTCTAATTTCCTCCCGCCTGGGTGGACTTTCGCCCTTTAATCTGCCCAATATATATACGAGTGGCCTATCACCCACACTGTTGGCTTAGCGTCACCTGTAAAAGAAACAAACCACGTTAGGATAACAAGTCCGGTCTTATGTATCTTGCCAAACACGTGGATCGCCATCTCCCTATCCTCTGAACTTCCGTTTCTGACAGTCCTGCTCTTGCTGCTTCAGTGGCCGCGCCTATGCGGAATGAGTGTGTCCCGTAATCTTTGGGGTGGTTCCCTGCCAATGTTATGCATTTATTAAATATAGCTTGGAACTGGTATCTTGAAAATGGCGTCCCATCAATGTGTGATAGGAAGAAATTACTTTGTGATCTAATGGTTAGATATGTTTTTACTATTGTTACCCGACTCAGTGTACCGTTTGTGGGTTGTAGAAGTACCCAAGTGCCCCTGCCCGCTGGAACCGTTTTCGATTTGTGTATGTGTAGACGTATTGCATTATTGGCTATGACTACGTCCTGGTGTAATAAGCCTCCACTGGTGCTAATTTTGGATTGAGGGATTAATTCGCTTATGCATAGCGCCCCGAAGAAGGCGGTCACAAATGCAGTAGACTGTAGTGTTGCTTCAAATTGTGAGTGTCATGTTAATGGTGTTAGGGATATGATGTGAGAAATCAGGTTTAGTGACACGGGACAGGACGTCTACACTCCTGACTTGGCTGACCCCTTTTCCACCCTTTTATGGATTGTCTGATGATGAATCTTTGTCACATCTCCCCAATTCAGTAGTTGGAAGTGAAATGCTACTCCGGTCAGACACCGCTGCGCTGACGCCCCTGATATGCCCCTCATAATTATCTGGTGGATAAATTCTATGGTGACTTGTGATCTGGCTTGTTCACATTGGTCAACCCGTCTGCCTGCTACTAGTCGTGTCCACTCTTCCCATGCCTTACCGTATGCTTGCCACGTCGACGGGGCAACTGACGCTCTGATTAATGGCATCAACTATTCGCCACTAGTTCCCATAGGGAAGGTGGGCAACTGTTGTCCCGATGGGTGGGCGTTGTGGAAGAGCTCTGTGAAAATCTGCCAATTGAATTGTTATAAAGCGTTAGCAGCAGCTTTAGACCCCTCAGCATAGTGGCTAGCGCAGACCCATACATTGTGTTTTAGGCACAGGAATGCTAGCCTGGGTAGTAGGCCTAGCACTGGGAGAGACGATGATGCCATCTTATTAATGCAGTGCGCTAGGCTGGTGTTTTTTGTTATGAAGCGTATATTTTTGTAAGCCAGGAGCGCACCCCATATTTCTATTGCTACCACTATTGCGAAGAAAAATTATTTTCAGGGCTAGATGCAGCTAAAAATTATTATTAATTGAAAAGCTGGTGGAGCTTGGTATAGATGGCCTAATACAATGAGTCCCACACACTGCTAGAAGGCCAAATATTTTTTCAGAGTTAGATGCAGAAAAAAATTATGTTCAGTTTGCAACCTGATGGAGGTCAGTATAGATGGACTAATAGAACAAGTCTCACACACTGCTAGAAGGCCAAATATTTTTTCAGAGCTACATGCAAATAAAAATTATTTTTAATTTGCAACCTGATGGAGGTCAGTATAGATGGACTAATAGAACAAGTCCCACACACTGCTAGAAGGCCAAATATTTTTTCAGAGCTAGATGCAGAAAAAAATTATATTCAATTTGCAACCTGATGGAGGTCAGTATAGATGGACTAATAGAACAAGTCCCACACACAGCTAGAAGCCCAAATATTTTTTCAGAGGTAGATGCAGAAAAAAATTATATTCAGTTTGCAACCTGAGGGAGGTCAGTATAGATGGACTAATAGAACAAGTCTCACACACTGCTAGAAGGCCAAATATTTTTTCAGAGCTACATGCAAATAAAAATTATTTTTAATTTGCAACCTGATGGAGGTCAGTATAGATGGACTAATAGAACAAGTCCCACACACTGCTAGAAGGCCAAATATTTTTTCAGAGCTAGATGCAGAAAAAAATTATATTCAATTTGCAACCTGATGGAGGTCAGTATAGATGGACTAATAGAACAAGTCCCACACACAGCTAGAAGCCCAAATATTTTTTCAGAGGTAGATGCAGAAAAAAATTATATTCAGTTTGCAACCTGAGGGAGGTCAGTATAGATGGACTAATAGAACAAGTCCCACACACAGCTAGAAGCCCAAATATTTTTTCAGAGGTAGATGCAGAAAAAAATTATTTTGAATTTGCAACCTGATGGAGGTCAGTATAGATGGACTAATAGAACAAGTCCCACACACTGCTAGAAGGCCAAATATTTTTTCAGAGCTAGATGCAGATAAAAATTATTTTTAATTTGCAACCTGATGGAGGTCAGTATAGACTGACTAATAGAACAAGTCCCACACACTGCTATAAGGCCAAATATTTTTTCAGAACTAGATGCAGACCATAAAATATTTTGAATTTGCAACCTGATGGAGGTCAGTATAGATGGACTAATAGAACAAGTCCCACACACTGCTATAAGGCCAAATATTTTTTCAGAGCTAGATGCAGATAAAAATTATTTTTAATTTGCAACCTGATGGAGGTCAGTATAGATGGACTAATAGAACAAGTCTCACACACTGCTAGAAGGCCAAATATTTTTTCAGAGCTAGATGCAGATAAAAATTATTTTTAATTTGCAACCTGATGGAGGTCAGTATAGATGGACTAATAGAACAAGTCCCACACACTGCTAGAAGGCCAAATATTTTTTCAGAGGTAGATGCAGAAAAAAATTATATTCAGTTTGCAACCTGATGGAGGTCAGTATAGATGGACTAATAGAACAAGTCCCACACACAGCTAGAAGGCCAAATATTTTTTCAGAGCTAGATGCAGAAAAAAATTATATTCAATTTGCAACGTTATGGAGGTCAGTATAGATGGACTAATAGAACAAGTCCCACACACTGCTAGAAGGCCAAATATTTTTTCAGAGTTAGATGCAGACAAAGAATTATTTTTAATTTGCAACCTGATGGAGGTCAGTATAGATGGACTAATAGAACAAGTCCCACACACTGTTAGAAGGCCAAATATTTTTTCAGAGATAGATGCAGAAAAATATTATATTCAATTTGCAACATGATGGAGGTCAGTATAGATGGACTAATAGAACAAGTCCCACACACAGCTAGAAGCCCAAATATTTTTTCAGAGGTAGATGCAGAAAAAAATTATATTCAGTTTGCAACCTGATGGAGGTCAGTATAGATGGACTAATAGAATTAGTCCCACACACTGCTAGAAGGCCAAATATTTTTTCAGAGCTAGATGCAGACAAAAAATTATTTTGAATTTGCAACCTGATGGAGGTCAGTATAGATGGACTAATATACCAAGTCCCACACACAGCTAGAAGCCCAAATATTTTTTCAGAGGTAGATGCAGAAAAAAATTATATTCAGTTTGCAACCTGATGGAGGTCAGTATAGATGGACTAATAGAACAAGTCCCACACACAGCTAGAAGCCCAAATGTTTTTTCAGAGCTAAATGCAGATAAAAATTATTTTTAATTTGCAACCGGATGGAGGTCAGTATAGATGGACTAATAGAACAAGGCCCACACACTGCTAGAAGGCCAAATATTTTTTCAGAGCTGGATGCAGACAAAAAATTATTTTGAATTTGCAACCTGATGGAGGTCAGTATAGATTGACTAATAGAACAAGTCCCACACACTGCTAGAAGTCCAAATATTTTTTCAGAGCTAGATGCAGAAAAATATTATATTCAATTTGCAACCTGATGGAGGTCAGTAAAGATGGACTAATAGAACAAGTCCCACACACAGCTAGAAGCCCAAATATTTTTTCAGAGGTAGATGCAGAAAAAAATTATATTCAGTTTGCAACCTGATGGAGGTCAGTATACATGGACTAATAGAACAAGTCCCACACACTGCTAGAAGCCCAAATATTTTTTCTGAGCTAGATGCAGAAAAAAATTATATTCAGTTTGCAACCTTATGGAGGTCAGTATAGATGGACTAATAGAATGATGCTATGCCCAAAAGGTTTTACTTCACTAGGTGCAGTAAAAAATTGGTATTCTATACCCAGGTGGTGTAGCTTGCAACACAGATAGGCTACTCCACTGACTAACACACTCTGCAATAGGCCAAAAAGGATTAGCTTTGCTAGATTTAGCCAAATGCTGTGAAAAAAACTTGCACAGCACTGGCACAGACCTGCCTGGCAAAAACTGATAGGAACTGATGTAACTTAGTCCTGAAAAGGACTGCAATTACAATTAGTCTTTACTCCCACAACCTTTCTATTTAAGAGCACAGACCTGCCTGATAAAAGTCGTAGGAAATGCTGTAACCTAGTCCTTAAAAGGACTGCAATCACAACTCTTCCCTACTACCAAGCTATCTGTAGATTTGTGCGAAAATTGGCTTGAAATTAACAAGGTATAGCGCACACAGCAACAGCGGTGCCGTCTAACACGCAGCTGCAGCAGTGAGAAAATGGTGGCGACGGGGAAAATGGCTGGGTCTTATAGGGCAAGGACACGTGACATACACTGTCAATGACACATGCCCTTGCTTGTGTGAAAAAAAGCACTTCGCTCCGTGTGTGCGCTGCTGATAGGCTGACAGATTGCACCTCCCCACTGTAAATGCGGGAAAGAGAAAAAAAAATGGAGATCTTCATTATTCCTGCAGAGATCCATCCCCTGCCCCTCCCCCTGCCCCGCTGTACACTCAAACTGCGTATTAACATTAATTTTCATCATTACTGAGAAAAAATCCAGTTATGATTTTGGTGCACGAACAGTTATCGAACATAACCTCGAACAGCCGAATTTTTTTCAAATCGTTCGTGTTCGCCGAACGGCTCAAACACCGCCCAAAACAGCTCGAATTTGAGATTGGCGAACAGTTCGAGTCGAACAACGCTCATCTCTACTCACAATAAAACATACAAAAATGAAATCAAAAAGGATTTTCCTGGGAAATATGTTAAGGAACATCCTTTCCAGGGTAATGACTTGTATATAAGGCAAAATAAATATACAAAAACAAAAATGCTCCTCCACATCTTGGACTATGTTGACACATAGCGCTTTTGATGCGTTTTTGCACTTTTGCATTGCTTTCAATCAAGACAAATGCATTCACCGGGAAATGTCATTTTAACAATTTACAACCTTATCTGGCCTTGTGATGTGTGACATGGGAGCAGCATGGTGAAAACCCCTGGACACATCTCTGACTCCCAGGGCACTACCTAAAACTGTGGTGATCTCATCAGGCGTGATCCTATGTTATTGCGGTAATAATACTAACATTTTTGGCAACGTGACAAATCTTAAACTCCATTTAAAATGGGCAAAGTGTGTGTGTGTCAAGGGACAGGGAAGTGGATGTGATGGTGATGGTGATAGTGCATGCAGAGGCCGTGGGCAATATGAAACTGTACTAACAGGAAAGGAAAATAAAGAAAAGAGTGTGAATAAAACAAGCTTTATTGAATTTGCTATTAAAAATAATTATATATACAGTACAGACCAAAAGTTTGGACACACCTTCTCATTTAAAGATTTTTCTGTATTTTCATGACTTTGGAAATTGTACATTCACACTGAATGCATCAAAACTATGAATTAACACATGTGGAATTATATACTTAACAAAAAAGTGTGAAACAACTGAAAATATGTCTTATATTCTAGGTTCTTCAAAGTAGGCACCTTTTACTTTGATGACTGCTTTGCACACTTTTGGCAATCTCTTGATGAGCTTCAAGAGGTAGTCACCGGAAATGGTTTTCACTTCACAGCTGTGCCCTGTAAGGTTTAATAAGTGGGATTTCTTGCCTTATAAATGTGGTTGGGACCATCAGTTGTGTTGTGCAGAAGTCAGGTGGATACACAACTGATAGTCCTACTGAATAGACTATTAGAATTTGTATTATGGCAAGAAAAAAAGCAGCTAAGTAAAGAAAAACGAGTGGCCATCATTACTTTAACAAATGAAGGTCAGTCAGTCTGAAAAATTGGGCAAACTTTGAAAGTGTCCCCAAGTGCAGTTGCAAAAACCATCAAGCGCTACAAAGAAACTGGCTCACATGAGGACCGCCACAGGAAAGGAAGACCAAGAGTCACCTCTGCTTCTGAGGACAAGTTTTTCCGAGTCACCAGCCTCAGAAATCTCGATTGGGTTCAGGTCTGGTGACTATGGAGGCCAGGTCATCTGGCGTAGCACCCCTTCACTTTCCTTCTTGATCAAATAGCCCTTACACAGCCTGGAGGTGTGTTTAGGGTCATTGTCCTGTTGAAAAATAAATGATGGTCCAACTAAACGCAAACTGGATGGAATAGCATGCCGCTGCAAGATGCTGTGGTAGCCATGCTGGCTCAGTATGCCTTCAATTTTGAGTAAATCCCCAACAGTGTCACCAGCAAAGCACCCCCACACCATCACACCTCCTCCTCCATGCTTCACGGTGGGAACCAGGCATGGGGCGGTCCTCACGTGAGCCAGTTTCTATGTAGCGCTTGATGGTTTTTGCAAATGCACTTGGGGACACTTTCAAAGTTTTCGCACTGACTGACCTTCCATTCTTAAAGTAATGATGGCCACTCGTTTTTCTTTACTTAGCTGCTTTTTTCTTGCCATAATACAAATTCTAACAGTCTATTCAGTAGGACTATCAGCTTTGTATCCATCAGACTTCTGCACAACACAACTGGTGGTCTCAACCCCATTTATAAGGCAAGAAATCCCACTTATTAAACCTGACAGGGCACACCTGTGAAGTGAAAACCATTTCCGGTGACTACCTCTTGAAGCTCATCAAGAGAACGCCACAGTGTGCAAAGCAGTCATCAAAGCAAAAGGTGGCTACTTTGAAGAACCTAGAATATAAGACATATTTTCAGTTGTTTCACACTATTTTGTTAAGTATATAATTCCACATGTGTCAATTCATAGTTTTGATGCCTTCAGTGTGAATGTACAATTTTCAAAGTCATGAAAATACAGAAAAATCTTTAAATGAGAAGGTGTGTCCAAACTTTTGGTCTGTACTGTATATATATATATATATATATATATATGTATATATATATACATATGCATCTTTAGATGCATATAAGGTCACGGTCTATGATAGTGCATGACAGTAACCCAATAATTCCCGTTTACCCTGTGGTGCAAGGTTATATTTTGAAAAAATGCCCACCCAGTCCCTTATAATTAGTGGGTACAGGCTGTATAATCATCACATAACTGATTACTAGTGATGAGCGAGCACTAAAATGCTCGGGTGCTCAAAGCTCGGGTCGAGCACATTGGAATACTTCGGTCCCCAGCCGCAGCTATTTCTCCCGTTATTGTCTCTGCCTTCCACATACGCGAGTCCAAGAACATTACCCATGCCCTTCCTAGTGCACTTAAGTGAGAAGGACAGCCTAACCACAAACACGTGGATAAGTGAATGTGGCCAGGGACGGTTCATCTCACTGACGCATTCCACTGGGTTAATATTGTGGAAGCCAGGACCCAGTGTGACCCTGGGATGGAATACATCCTCCCGTCGCAGAGGATTGCGGGCCCTGGGTCAATCAGGGTTACTACAACATTCTACAGCTCCTGCACCGCCTCCTCCTCCTCCTCTTCAGTCTCCATCTCCATCACTTGATTCATTTATTCAGGACATATTCCAGATTATTTACTTAAACTTTGTGTGTGGCAATAACAATAAGCAGGACTGCATGCTTAGGCGACAAACCGCACACAGTTGCAGAGTTGTTGCAAGCTGTATCAGAGAACCTGGTGTCAGCTCAGAAGCTAGGCAAGCTCGCGCATGTACCATACCTGGCCCATATGCTCAACTTAGTGGTTCTGCAGTTTCTCAAAATCGACACGAATCTTCCAGAACTGCTTGTGAAAGTACGCCCCGAGTGCGCCCATTTCAGAAAGTCAGCTACAGCTTCCGCTGCCCTGGCAGGGCTTCAGCAGTGTTTGTAGCTTCCAGCGCACTGACTGGTGTGCGATGTGACTACGCCTTGGAAATCAACATTGCAGATGTTTGGAATGATTTTGAGCAGCAGAGAGCAGTTATTGAGTACCAGTTTCAACACGCATTCATGTCAGCCTCCGCACTGAAGAGCTTATGAGTGGGCATAGATGTCTGACATCTGTGCCGACCTCCAAAACTTTGAGGACCCCACCAAGATGGTGAGCGGCGATGACGCCATAATTAGTGTCACTATCCCACGTCTCTGTCTACTGAAACGCTCGCTGCTCACAATTAAAAGGGAGGCATTGCAGGCGGAGTACGGAACTGTACAGGGTGATGCTACCCAGCCCACCCTCATCTCAGCATGGATTGGATAATAATGGAGATGAGGAGGAAGAGAACATAGACCGTAATGCTTTTGGTGAGAACAGGGAAGTCTTGGCTGTTGGCAGTCTGGCACACAAGGCCAACTTTATGTTCCCCTGCCTTTACCGTGACCATCGCATTGAATGCATTTTGGGCATTACAGAAAACTGGCACGGCATGAGAGAATTCTTGGAGATGGAGGTGTGAGGTTCTGATTAAGGAGGATGTCTGTCTTAGATCAGTTGCAAAACAGAGGGAACAGGAGGGGTGATACACAGAAATGAGGGAAGAGATATAGGCCAGTGCAGAACTGTGGACAGCTTGGTGGATGAGAGAGATGAGTTTGTATTGTATTCTGTAGTGATTGTTTAACCAAACCCGTGCAATGACTGGCACAGGGTAGAGGCGTCGGTGAAGCGGCTTGATAGAAATATGACCGTGGCTGCTGCCTTCAGAAGGGATTGGAGAGGAGACGGTTTGTTTAGAGGGAGACTGATTAGAAGAGAGTTGCACTAGTGAATAAGAGTGACAGTAAGAGTTTTTGCAGTATCAAAGGTGAGAAAAGGTCGACTTCTGGAGAAGTTTTTAAGGGGCAGGTGATATGAGCGAGTGAGTGATTTTCCAACTTGAATAAAGGAAAGTTGTGTGTCAAATATGACTCCAAGATAGCAGGCGTGCCGAGTGGGAGTTATGGTGGCAACACCTAAAGGAAATTGCAAAGTCAGGTACAGGTAGGTTAGTAGAGCGAGGAAACCGAAGGAGTTCATTTTGGGAGATATTAAGTTCAGGATCTTGTTGAAGAATTATAACAAAAAAAAAATTCCCATCTGACTACACTGGCGGCTGTCACAGTCAGACAGTTCATTGGACAACCAAGGAGTACAAGCGAGGAAGACACAAACCAGATGTGACAGAGGAAGAAGAACGCTGTCAAAGGTCTGGGACAGTTTTCTCAGACCCAACCAGTGCCCAGGCCCTGATACACGGGGTACTCTGACAAGGAGGGAAAAGTTTTGGAAGATGCAAGCTGGACACGTAGCATGAACTGTCTTTCTACGCCTTGAAAGTCCTGGCCGCTAGCATTTTGTCATACATAGTTTTTGTGCCGCCGGAGGCATTATAAGTGATAAAACTGATAGGCACATCCGCCTGTCAACTGAAAATGCTGACAGGCTGACTTTTACAAAAATGAACAAGGGCTGAATTGGGCCAGACTTCTCAACACCAACAGATGATAGCATCAAACATAAAGTCAAATCCAGTGGTTATTTTTTAGGGGGTCTATTCCCATGCACCCATTCACACCCAGACATGGGTATACTCTTCAGGAATTTCTATTTTATGTTGCCCTCCTTCTTCTCCTCATCCTCCACCATATCACCATTGAGACCGTGATGCAACACCCACATAATTTTTTTAAGGGTGTTTCTGATTAGATACGAGCGCCATTTATTCCATTGCGCTTTACATGTGAAAAGAAGTCAGTGACTGGTATAAGAGGAGAGACCCTGCCCGCGAGGGCGCACAAATAGTCTATAAGGGATGGGTGAGGATACAGTAGGTGAAGGTACAGCGGTATGGTGGAGCGACGGTTACTGCAGGTTGTAGGCTTGTCGGAAGAGGTGGGTCTTCAGCTTCCTTTTAAAGGTTTCAACAGTAGGCGAGAGTCTGATATGTTGGGATACACAGTTCAAGAGTAGAAAGGATGCACAGGAAAAATCTTGTACGCGATTGTGGGAAGAGGAGAGAAGACGGGAGTAGAGAAGGGGATCTTGTGAGGATCGGAGGTTGCGTGCTGGTATGTACTGGGAGACTAGGTCACAGATATATGGAGCAGACAGGTTGTGGATAGCTTTGCATGCCATGGTTACGGTATTGAACTGAAGTCCCTAGCCAATGAAGAGCCAGTGAAGGGATCATAGATTGCAATCTTATACATTGCTGGAGCCAGTCCACAGTTAAAAAAACAGGAACAGTGTGTCCAGGAACCTTCCCACACACTTTTCTTAACCAGGGCTGCTTTTCAGCAGGGTTTTACAGGCCCACCCGAGAATCCTCGGGTGAGCCCTGGCTTCTCCATCAGGTGAGTTCATGATAGCGCAAACTTTGCAGCTGCTATGGGGATCTTTAGAGGGGGAGAAAAGTGGGCCCTCAAAATCAAATCCTCTGGTGGGTCCACTGTTTTTCAATGACACTGCTTCTCGGTGAGAGTTGTATTTCACCACAGCCATATTCTTTAACTCAGTGAAAAGACTGGCACAGAGGGAAACCGTATCTACTCCAGCTGTCATTTCTCCGCCACGAGGTTACACCCATTGCACACACGACCATTCCTGGCTGTATGTTTAGCGGTGAGAGCCACAGATCAGGCTGCTCTGTTACAGCTTTCAACAACTCTGCAGCAGTGGGCGGTTTGTCACCTAAGCATTAAGCATATTATCTTCAGCACAGCCTGTTGCCGCTTGGCCAAGGCTGTGCTGCAGTGCTTCCAGCTTGTGACTGATGTGGTTATTTTGAAGATGGAGACCGAACCAGAGGAGGAAGTGCAGGAGCTGAACAATGTGATTACATTGAGGTTACATTAGCGAGTCTGGATTTTATACTAATGAAAGATCCTACTGTGTTTTTATTTATTTATTTTTTTTATTTCTCTTCAAATGTGTATTGGAGTGCGTCCTAATTTTTGGGAGTCCTTGAAATTGTTACATATGTAATAACAGTATAGGAGACACACTCCTTAATAATGGGAAGGACAATTCAAATAGATTCTATGTTCTAGAATATTAACAGTCTTATCTAAAATTCTTTTACGGGTGAGGTATCGCATTATGGATAGCGTATCACACCGAACCAGCCAGGTATTATTGCCTTATACTGCATGCTGCTGGTGCTGCCCAAAAAAACTTTAAATCTATTCTATTCTCTATCGATAACGCTGGCAGATGCATTTAAAAGCCACATAGATTCCACGCAAAATGCGCGTCGGGAAGTGTTTATCAGTCACTGGACATCTGGGGTGCTGCACCTAGTCAGGGTAAGCAATGCTGCTGTTCATTTACATTGTTTGGAGTTACTTGCGCCTATCAGGCTTTCTGCTCTAGGTTCTATTTTTGTATTGCCACTATGGCCAAATAATGCTAAATACACCGGTCATTGACCATTAGGCTATGAGAGGTTGCCTAGTTTTATATTAAGCTTGAGCCTGAGCTTTCCCCTGCCGTTAATCTATTGCAGGCTTATACATCTCCCTGGCAGTGCTTGCACCCTTGCTGCTACTCTCCATATCCCTCCTGTCCATGTTCTTTTTCCCCTTCCCCCTTCTTTCAGTTACATGTGTTGATAAAATGTATGAATCAATAAAGTTATATTTATCTTTATATATATCTTGAAAGACTCCGTGTTTTTTCTTTATTCTGTGTCTTTGGAGTTGTTTGTTTGCAGTGGTCCACAACCGGTCCCGACGGATCTATGCGCCCACAAACAATATGTTATTGGGTAATTTTGTTATACAATAATAACAGGTGCTAGAGCAAGGTGGTATCATCACCAGCTACACATGAGTGATCATTCTGGTTGTATAAATGTCTTCCACAGTCTATAACTTTATTTTTTTTTTTATTTCTTTGGCTTACAGTGCCTACAAGTAGTATTCAACCCCCTGCAGATTTAGCTGGTTTGATAAGATGCAAATAAGTTAGAGCCTTCAAACTGCAAACGAGAGTAGGTTTTATGAACAGAAGCATAAATCTTACAAACCAAAAAGTTATGTTGCTCAGTTGAATTTTATTAAATTTTAAACATAAAAGTGTGGGTCAATTATTATTCAACCCCTATGTTTAATATTTGGTGGAATAACCCTTGTTTGCAATTACAGCTAATAATCGTCTTTTATAAGACCTGATCAGGCCGGCACTGGTCTGTGGAGTTATCTTGGCCCACTCCTCCATGCAGATCTTCTCCAAGTTATCTAGGTTCTTTGGGTGTCTCATGTGGACTTTATTCTTGAGCTCCTTCCACAAGTTTTCAATTGGGTTAAGGTCAGGAGACTGACTAGGCCACTCCAACACCTTGACTTTTTCCCTCTTGAACCAGGCCTTGGTTTTCTTGGCTGTGTGCTTTGGGTCGTTGTCTTGTTGGAAGATGAAATTAAGACCCATCTTAAGATCCTTGATGGAGGAGCGGAGGTTCTTGGCTAAAATCTCCAGGTAGGCCTTGCTATCCATCTTCCCATGGATGCGGACCAGATGGCCAGGCCCCTTGGCAGAGAAACAGCCCCACAGCATGATGCTGCCACCACCATGCTTGACTGTAGGGATGGTATTCTTGGGGTCGTATGCAGTGCCATCCAGTCTCCAAACGTCACGTGTGTGGTTGGCACCAATGATCTCGATCTTGGTCTCATCAGACCATAGAACCTTGAACCAGTCTGTCTCAGAGTCCTCCAAGTGATCATGAGCAAACTGTAGACGAGCCTTGACATGACGCTTTGAAAGTAAAGGTACCTTACGGGCTCGTCTGGAACGGAGACCATTGCGGTGGAGTACGTTACTTATGGTATTGACTGAAACCAATGTCCCCACTGCCATGAGATCTTCCCGGAGCTCCTTCCTTGTTGTCCTTGGGTTAGCCTTGACTCTTCGGACAAGCCTGGCCTCGGCACGGGAGGACACTTTCAAAGGCTGTCCTGGCCGTGGAAGGCTAACAGTAGTTCCATAAGCCTTCCACTTACGGATGATGCTCCCAACAGTGGAGACAGGTAGGCCCAACTCCTTGGAAAGGGTTTTGTACCCCTTGCCAGCCTTGTGACCCTCCACGATCTTGTCTCTGATGGCCTTGGAATGCTCCTTTGTCTTTCCCATGTTGACCATTTCTGAGTGCTGTTCACAAGTTTGGGGAGGGTCTTAAATAGTCAGAAAAGGCTGGCAAAAGAGATCTTTAATCCACACATGTGAAGCTCATTATTCCTGGTGCCTGAACTACTTCTTAATACTTTAGGGGGACCAAACAGAATTCTTGTGGTTTGAGGGGTTGAATAATAAATGACACTCTGAATTAACTTTTAACGTTTAAAAAAAAACAAACAAAAAAAAAACAAAAACAAAATTTGCTGCAGTGCATTTCCCACTTCCAGGCTGATCTACAGTACAAATGTCAAAATGGCAAGTTAATTCCGCATGTGTCAACCAGCTAAATCTGCAGGAGGTTCAATACTACTTGTAGGCACTGTATATACAAGTCATTACCCTGGAAAGAATGTTTCTTAACATTTTTTCCATTTTAGCTTGTTTTAGCATGGTTTTTTTTTTTTGTCAGTCCGCAAAAGTGGCGTAATACTCTGACAACATTGTTCACAGATATGCTATTTGTCAGCGGCCAACTGAGAATAGGTTTGAACCCTCAACTGCAGTACTTTAAATGGAGTGTAATATTTGACACGCTCACAATAATTGCTGGATTATTAGGGCAGTCATATAGGATAACGTCTGATTGCCACGGTTTCAGGCAGTTGCCTAATAGATTGGTATTTGTCAGCGACCAAGTGTCAACAAAACACAGGTGGCTGAGTTTAAAAAGAGTGGAATATTTGGCACACGCTCCACAAATTTTCTGTATTATCACAGCAGTCATATAGATCTCATGTGTCTGATCATTGAAAAAAGTTCCTCTGCTTCCACAATACCGTAATGTGAATAAAACGAAAAAAAAAATGGCTGTATTCTGCGAACAAGCAAATGGAGCTATAAAATGGTGTACACTGACACACTGCTGCAATCTATAAATGGAGGACAATATTTTCCACGTTCACTACAAATGGCTGGATTTGAACCGCAGTTAAATGTGATACGTCTGACAAAGAACCACGGTTTTAAATAGCAGGCCTGTAATTTACTAATATTATTCTACATAGAGACCTAGTGTGAATAACTTGACCGACACACTGCAGTGAAATGAAAATGGAAGAAATGTCTGATTTTGGAACACTCTTAAAGATGATATGTCTGACAAAGAACCACGGTTTTAAATAGCAGGCCTGTAATTTACTAATATTATTCTACATAGAGACCTAGTGTGAATAGCTTGACCGACACACTGCAACAGAATGGAAAAGGAGGCCAATATTTTCCACATTCAGTTTAAATTTCTGGATTTTTATCGCTGAAATATGGAACAGATCTCGCTTTTTTCTGCAGTGAGAACAAGCAAATGGAGCAGAACAATGGTGTACTCTGGATAGCTTTTTAAGCAAATAACCAGGATGAAGTTCAAAAAAAAATTTGCCCTGTCCCCTGATATCTGGGGCTATGTCTACAAATATTTATTTATTTATTTATTTATTTATTTTACTCACTTATATAGAACATTAATTCCATAGTGCTTTACAGACAGTATGGGCACTGTCCCCATTTGGGCTCACAATCTAAATTCCCTATCAGTATGTCTTTTGGAATGTGGGAGGAAACTGGAGTACCCGGAGGAAACCCACGCAAACACGGGGAGAAAATACAAACTCCTTGCAGATGTTGTCCTTGGTGAATATCTGTAATTATTACAGAAGCAGACAGGATGTTCAATGGACCTTCTTGTGATGTATCATACACTGCAGTTTGACACACACACTGCCTGCCTGCTTAGCACTGATTATATGCAGCTAGATTAGTCCTCAGAAGGAATGTTAATTCAGATGGATATACAGTATATATATATATATATATATATATATATATATATATATATATATGTATGTACAGTTATATGAAAAAGTTTGGGCACCCCTATTAATCTTAAGCTTAATGTTTTATAAAAATTGGTGTTTTTGCAACAGCTATTTCAGTTTGATATATGTAATAACTGTTGGACACAGTAATGTTTCTGCCTTGAAATGAGGTTTATTGTACTAACAGAAAATGTGCAATCTGCATTCAAACAAAATTTGACAGGTGCATAAGTATGGGCACCCTTATCATTTTCTTGTTTTAAATACTCATACCTACTTTTTACTGACTTACTAAAGCACTTTTTTTTGTTTTGTAACCTCATTGAGCTTTGAACTTCATAGCCCGGTGTATGCAATCATGAGAAAAGCTACTTAAAGTGACCACTTGCAAGTTGTTCTCCTGTTTGAATCTCCTCTGAAGAGTGGCATCATGGGCTCCTCAAAACAACTGTCAAATGATCTGAAAACAAAGATTATTCAACATAGTTGTTCAGGAGAAGGATACAAAAAGCTGTCTCAGAGATTTAACCTGTCAGTTTCCACTGTGAGGAACATAGTAAGGAAATGGAAGAACACAGGGACAGTTCTTGTTAAGGCCAGAAGTGGCAGGCCAAGAAAAACATCAGAAAGGCAGAGAAGAAGAATGGTGAGATCAGTCAAGGACAATCCTCAGACCACCTCCAGAGAGCTGCAGCATCAACTTGCTGCAGATGGTGTCACTGTGCATCGGTCGAATATACAATGCACTTTGCACAAGGAGAAGCTGTATGGGAGAGTGATGCGAAAGAAGCCGTTTCTGCAAGCACGCCACAAACAGAGTCGGCTGAGGTATGCAAAAGCACATTTGGAGAAGCCAATTTCTTTGTGGAAGAAGGTCCTGTGGACTGATGAAACCAAGATTGAGTTGTTTGGTCATACAAAAAGACGTTATGCATGGCGGCAAAAAAACACAGCATTCCAAGAAAAACACTTGCTACCCACAGTAAAATTTGGTGGAGGTTCCATCATGCTTTGGGGCTGTGTGGCCAATGCCGGCACTGGGAATCTTGTTAAGGTTGAGGGACGCATGGATTCCACTCAGTATCAGCAGATTCTTGACAATAATATTCAAGAATCAGTGATAAAGTTGATGTTACACAGGGGATGGATCTTTCAGCAAGACAATGATCCAAAACACCGCTCCAAATCTACTCAGGCATTCATGCAGAGGAACAATTAAAATGTTCTGGAATGGCTATCCCAGTCCCCAGACCTGAATATCATTGAACATCTGTGGGATCATTTGAAGAGGGCTGTCCATGCTCGGCAACCATCAAACTTAACTGAACTGGAATTGTTTTGTAAAGAGGAATGGTCAAAAATACCTTCATCCAGGATCCAGGAACTCATTAAAAGCTACAGGAAGCGACTAGAGGCTGTTATTTTTGCAAAAGGAGGATCTACTAAATATTAATGTCACTTTTCTGGTGAGGTGCCCATACTTATGCACCTGTCAAATTTTGTTTGAATGCAGATTGCACATTTTCTGTTAGTACAATAAACCTCATTTCAAGGCAGAAACATTACTGTGTCCAACAGTTATTACATATATCAAACTGAAATAGCTGTTGCAAAAACACCAATTTTTATAAAACATTAAGCTTAAGATTAATAGGGGTGCCCAAACTTTTTCATATAACTGTATATACATGGGAAACAGAAAGTATTCAGACCCCTTTCAATTTATCACTCTTTGTTTCATTGCAGCCATTTGGTAAATTCTAAAAAGTTCATTTTTTTCTCATTAAAGTACACACCGCACCCCATCTTGACTGAAAAAAAACTGAAATGTAGAAATTTTTGCAAATTTATTAAAAAATAAAAACTGAAATATCACATGGTCTTAAGTATTCAGACCCTTTGCTCAGACACTCATATTTAAGTCACATGCTGTCCCTTTCCTTGTGATCCTCCTTGAGATGGTTCTACTCCTTTATTGGAGTCCAGCTGTGTTTAATTAAACTGATAGGACTTGATTTCGAAAGGCACACACCTGTCTATATGAGAACTGACAGCTCATAGTGCATGTCAGACGAAATGAGAATCATGAGCTCAAAGGAACTGCCCAAGGAGCTCAGAGACAGAATTGTGGCAAAGCACAGATCTGGCCAAGGTTACAAAAGAATTTCTGCATTACTCAAGGGTCCTAAGTAGTGTTGAGCCACCCCCGTAGTGTTCGAGTTCGGTTCGGTTCGTCGAACACCCGTGTGTTCGCCGAACTGTTCGTCGAACTGTTCGTCGAACACCTTCGAACACCGTTAAAACCAATGGCAGGCAAACAAAAACACATAGAAACACATAGAAAACACCTTCAAAGGTGTCCAAAAGCTGACAAACTGCTCAGAAGACACAACTAACATATGGAAAAGTGACAAGTACATATAGTCATGCGAAAAGAAAAGAGGTGGAGGAGTAAAAGGAGGGGGAGACACAGATATAGGCATGTCATGCCCTTCTAAAATCCAAAAAGTGAGAAGCCGAGACGGCCAGTCCGCTCCTGCCCGTGCCACCTCCGTGTCGCCGGGTTTGTGCCAGAGCCGCGGTGAACCCTGACGGCCAGCCCCCCTCTCCCAATACTGGTGCCTGTCCGCTGGTGGGTCGAGAGAGCCCCCCTGTGGTGGAGGCAGCTCTAAGCTTTTTAATTTAAATTGTCCCTCTAATTTGAATGAATACACTTTAAATCCATTTACAAGGATCTATTGGAGGGCAAGTCTCATGCCAGCAGCCGCGTAATTCCAGCTCCAGTAGCGTCCACTAAAGCTGCTGCAGTTAAAAAGCTTTTATAAGGATCGAGCTCGGCTGTCCACCGCAAGGCATCCTAGTGCCAGTCCCAGCCCCTATGCCTTGGGGTGCCTCCTGATGCTCTTCACTAAGTATCCCGTGGTCCCGAAGCATTTCCTTTGAAAAAATTAAGTGTCCAAACTACAGGTGGTGTAGCTTGCTTAACAGCCGGGATAATCCGCTGACTAGCAGACACTGCTACTAGGCACAAAGTATTTCCTGGGCTAGATGCAGTTAAAAATTTGTAAGTAGATACTCTCGTTGGATGCTGAGAAAGCATTCCATAGAGTCTCCTGGCACGCCATATATGATTCTCTTAAAAAGCTTGGGGTAGGGGTCTAGGGGACCCTTTTATAGCCAAAATCACGGCCCTGTATCACAATACGTCACCTAGGCTGAAGATAAATGGAACTGTAGCACTGAGGGCTCGGTTGCTACAGACGTATTGCACCTCACCCAGAGGTGTGATATCTCACTCTCAGATAAGGATGGAGTGTGGATCAGGACCCGACACCTGCATGCATTACACCACATTGCCGTGGGGCAGGGCGACCAATATGCCCCTGAGATGGGCACGACAGTCCCTGTCCCTGGCTGGAGTGGGGGGAGGGAACACTGAGGAAGGGGAACCCTGCAGTGCAGGAGCAGGGAGGAAGCAGTTCCTGGGTGCATTGAGAAGGGAGTATAAAAGGTGGGCACCATCTTAGTTCAGTGCAGAGAAGTCTGAGCAGAAGTGGCAGGGAGCAGGGGCTCTGCATGAGCTCTGCTCCGGAGGCGGGCCTAGTAACAGAGGCCCAGGCCTGCAAGAGGGAGAAGGAAGGAAGAGGAGCGGAGAAGGCTCCAGGAACGAGGAATGAAGGGATCCCAGGGGTGCGGACGGGCGAGTCGCCACCGCACGCCCGAATCCACCTGCGTGGAGGGGTCAGGCCAAAGGGGGAGACCGGTCCCCGAACTAGTGGAGGCAGGAAACGACCCTCAGCTAGAAACCGGAGGCTCTGACATTTTATGTGGCGCAGCCCCTTGCTCCACCCGCTAGGAAGGCACCACATAGGGTCAGGGAAACTGGCGCCAAGTTTACCAAGAGGAGGCCCGAGGCAGCCGGACAGAAGTGTTGGTAAGAAAGGCCAGACAAAGGACACACAAAGGGGGTCCTGTGAAGCGCTCCAAAGTTATCTGGGAGTTGTCTGAGCCCCTCACCTGGTGAGCACAGTACGACGTGGGCAGCCGTTACCTGCAGACGTGGTCTGGATAATAAGAACTGTGAGTAAAGGCCCTGAACTGCATCACTGACTCCGTGTCGTTACTGCTGCTGCCCTGCACCATCACCCCCATCCTCCGCATACACTGCCCTGAGGCTATACTCCTCCCGTGGGGAGTTATGCTACGCTCTGCTGCACCCACAACACCAGCCTTAGCGGTCTGCCCTGTAGCGGCGGTTCACTCTGACCGCAATCCACGGGTGGCATAGTCGGACATTTAAACATCAAAACCACATAAATAGTTCCGCCACTGGTTTGACCGCCCTGAGCCACGGAACCGAATCGCCGCCACGAAGACTACAACCACCAGCATCCACCAAAAAGTGTCCGGCTCCGGGTGTCCCAAGGCCCAGGGGGTGCGTCAGAACATTTTCATCACCTTTCACAATCACCAATGGGACAAGGCAGGGATGTCCTCTGTCCCCTCTCTTATACATCCTAGTGACGGAGCACCTGCTCTCATCAATTCGCCATAACCCCAATATTAGGTGGATTGAGGTGGGAGGCACCGAGTACAAGTGCTCTCTATTTGCTGATGATGTCCTAGTATATATCACTCAATCACATATATCCATCCCTGCTGTTATGGCTGAAATAGATCACTTTGTTACATGGTAAAATTTTAAAATCAATGCAGCGAAGTCTGAGGCCCTCGATGTCTCCCTCCCTAAATCCATATAGGATTCCATCCAGTCCAACTTTCCCTTTGCCTGGCCCTCACAGGGTATCAAATACTTAGGAATTCCTATTCATAGAGACCTCTCCCATCTATGTTATCTTAATTTTGGGCCCTTTATTGAACAATTCCATACAGACCACGGTTGGCAAGTTAGAACTGTAAGATTCACTACGTGAACCACTGGTGTTTTGTGGAAAAGCACATGTACACCGCGTTCCAAATTATTATGCAAAAAGTGTTTAGGAGTGATAAGGGAAGAATTTGTTTGTTTGTCAGTTAAACTCATTGATGGTGATGTGTGTCAGGGCTCTTTATATCACTGTAAGCAATTGCAGACACCTGTGCTAATTAGTTTGGCAGGTGTGTCCAATGAAAGGCAAGACTACTTAAGAAGGCTCTCTCACATTATTAAGCAGCCTACATTTTCTGCCAAAATGGGAAAGAAAAAGGATGTGTCGGCTGCTGAGAAGCAACAAATTGTGGAGTGTTTAGGTCAAGGCATGACTACAATCAACATTGTGCGATGATCAGGATGAAGTGTCTTGGCAATCAAGAAGTATGTAGCTGATTCACAGTACACACGTGTGCGTGCTGATAAGGGCAAATTGAGGACTCTTTCCTACAGGCAATTACGTCAGGTTGAAAGAGCAGCGGCAAAAAAGCCTTGTCATAGCAGCAGACAAGTTTTTGAAGCTGCTTGTGCCTCCAACGTCCCCCGAACAACAAGATGCAGGGTCCTTCAGAGGTTTGCAGCTGTGCATATGCCATCCTGTCGACCTCCTCTATCCACTTCACACAAGCAGAAACGGCTCCAGTGGGCCAAACATTACATGAAGACTGATTTCAAAACTGTTTTGTTCACGGATGAGTGCCGTGCAGCGCTCGATGGTCCAGATGAATGGAGTGGAGGATGGCTGGTTGATGGACACCCCACGCAAACACGGCTACAGCGCCAACAAGGAGGAGGTGGAGTAATGTTTTGGGCTGGAATCATGGGGAGAGAGATTGTCGGCCCCTTTAGGATCCCTGAAGGCGCTAAAGATGAACTCCATAATGTATGTGGATTTTCTCAAACAGCACTTCCTGCCATGGTTCAAGAAGAAGAACCGTGTATTTCACAGCAAGATCATTTTTCTGCATGATAATGCACCATCTCATGCTGCACATAAAACATCTGCATCTCTGGCTGATATGGGCATAAAAGGGGACAAACTTATGGTGTGACCCCCATGCTCCCCTGACCTCTACCCCATTCAGAACCTTTGGAGCATCATTAAAAGGAGTGTCTATGATGGCGGGAGGCAGTTCACATCTAAGCAACAGCTCTGGGAGGGTATTCTGTCCTCATGCAAAACAATTGAAGCAGAAACCATCCAAAACCTGACAAATTCAATGGACGAGAGAGTTCAGAAGCTCCTTTCGAACAAGGGGTCCTATGTGAAAATGTAACATCACCTAGAATAAAGTTTTGAGTTGAAAACTGTTTGATTTCAGTTTCTAACAAGCTGCTAATGCTTATAATTTCAAAAATGACCATTTTTTTGGTCTTTATTAAAATGAAAAGGTTGATCGAAAAGTTTGGGGGATCTAAGAGTGTGGCAACCCAGTAGTCATGATTACTTCGAATTCTGACAATATGAGGGTCATGCTGCAGGTAGTGCAGCAAGAAGGCACTTATGTGTCTTGCGCATCTCGGAGCCCCAAAATTATTTTCCGGGCTAGATGCAGCTAAAAATTATTTTTAATTTTAAATCTGGTGAAGCTTATTATAGATGGCCTAATAGGATCAGTGCTGCACACTGCTACAAAGCCCAAATTATTTTCCAGTCAAGATACAGATAAACATGATTAGTAATTTGAAAGCTTAAAACGGTTGGTAGGGTGATTTTAACCAATCATCAAGCTTTTACTCTCCCCAGGATGACACAGGGGTAGAAAAGTCGTTTCAGATCCATGATTTGTTCATCTTTATGAACGTGAGTCTGTCTACATTATCAGTGGAGAGCCGCGTGCGCTTATCTGTAAGCACACCACCAGCAGCGCTGAACACACGTTCAGACAGAACGCTGGCTGCGGGGCATGACAAGATCTCCAAGGCGTAAGTGGCTAGCTCCGGCCATTTATCCAGATTGGAAGCCCAAAAAGAGCAAGGGTCCAGTGACACAGTCGTGGCTTCAATGTTTACTTGGAGATACTCCTGTACCATTGTCTCTAGGCGTTGACTATGTGTCAGACTTCTTGTCTCCTGTGGCCTTGCAAAGGATGGGCTAAAAAAGTGGTGAAATGATTCCGCAAAATTGATGTTACCAGCAGATACTGTGGTTCTGTTACGGTTTGAGTGCTGAACACTTGACGGTCCTACGGTTGGCAAGTTGGAACTGTGAGATTCACTACGTGCACCACTGGTATTTTGTGGAAAAGCACATGTAAGATTCTGCAACAGTCTCTGCTGATACTCCTGCATGCGTGCATCCCTTTCTATGGCAGGAATAATTTCTGCAAATTTACTTTTGTACCGGGGATCTAACAGTGTGGCAACCCAGTAGTCAGGATTATTTCTAATTCTCACAATTCGAGGGTCATGTTGCAGGTAGTGCAGCAAGAAGGCACTCATGTGTGTTGCGCATCCAGGAGCACCATGTCCCTGTTGTGTTGGTGGCGAGGTAACAATCATGCTTCCTTCCTCTGTCCTCTCCCCCCAACCTCGCACAACAGAAATGTGATCAAGGTCTCCCTCATCTGATGAGTCTTCCATCAGTTCGTCCTCCACTTCTTCCTGGGCTCCTGCACCTTCCTCACTAGTTTGGCTGCTACCATGCGCCCTGGTAAAACCATCTCCCCCACCCTCACATGCCTGCCGCCTTGGTGCTGCCGACCGTCTGGACCTTGCAGATGTTAGCCCTTCCGCATACAACTCCTCCTCCTCTACTTCCTCCACCTCCTCTTGTGCCACCACCTGACTCCGAATTCTGTTTAACATGTGCTCCAGCATGTAAATCACCGGAATAGTCATGCTGATAATGGCATCGTCAGCACTAAACATCTTCGTCGCCATTTCAAAACTGTGCAGAAGGGTGCATAGGTTCCTGATCTGAGACCACTCCTCCAGCGTGATTTGCCCCACCTCTGAATGTCGTTGGCCCAGGCTATACGTCAGAACGTATTGCACCAGGGCTTGTCGGTGCTGCCACAGTCGCTGCAACATGTGCAGAGTTGAATTCCACCGGGTAGGCACATCGCATTTTAGCCGGTGAAGTGGCAGGCCCAACGACTTCTGTAGAGATGTAAGTCGCTGAGCTGCGGGATGCGAACGGCGGAAGTGAGCACACAGCGACCGTGCCCTCTGCAGAAGGCCATCTAGTCTGGGATAGTGGGCTAAAAATTGCTGGACAACCAGGTTCAACACGTGAGCCATACAAGGCATGTGTGTGACATTGCCCCGGCGAAGGGCCGCACCCAGGTTTGCAGCATTGTCGCGCATGGCCTTCCCTGGTTTCAGGTCCAGTGGAGACAACCATTCATGAAATTGGTTCTCCAGAGCTGACCACAATTCCTCAGCTGTATGACTCACATTTCCCAGACATTTCAATGTAAAAACCGCCTGATGACGTTGAGCCCTACTGCCACCATAGTAAGGAGGTGTGCAGGATCCCTTCTGCGCAGTTAGAAAGCTTGTGGCATGACCAGACAGGCTTTGGGTGCAGGTGGAAGACCGAGAGGAGGTTGAGGAGGCAGAAGCAGTGGAGGAACTTTGACATAAAGAGGATTGACGCACAACTCGTGGGGACGGCAAGACTTGGACAGCAGCCCATTGTCCTGCTGTCACCATAGTTACCCAGTGCCCAGTCAGCGACATGTAACGCCCCTGTCCATGCCTACTCGTCCAAGTGTCTGTGGTGAAATGCACCCTGTCACACACAGAGTTTCTCAAAGAAGCGGTGATGTTGTGTGCGACATGCTGGTGGAGCGCAGGCACACCTTTCTTTGAGAAGTAGTGCCGACTGGGCATCTGGTACTGGGGCACTGCGACGGACATAAGGTCTCGAAAATCCTCTGTGTCCACCAGGCGGAAAGGCAGCATTTCTGTAGCCAAGAGCTTGCAGATGGTGAAATTCAACCTCTTAGCTTTCTCATGGCTAGGAGGAAATGGTCTTTTACTTGTCCACATCTGAGGGACCGAGGGCTGGCTATTGTGCTTAGACGGGGTTGATAAGGGTGTCCCCGGCAAACTGCCGGTCTGTGAGGAAGATGCAGGCGGACATGTTAGGTTGCCTTGATCCAAAGGTGGTGCTATCGATGTCGGACAGCGCTCAACACCAGCTGGTGTTACCACCTCCAAAGAAAATGATGACCTGCCAATCACGCTGGCTGTTGCGGGTAAAGAGGTGGCAGGTCTGCGCCCCAAAACAGGTGTGACTGCTGTCCCCCCAGTCACAGAGGATGAAGAGGCCGCGGATGCACAATATATGGCAGACGGTGATTGGCCCGGCCGGCTAGGCCGCATTGTAGCACACTGAGCTTCCCACTGCAACTTATGCTTCATGTCCATGTGCCGGTTCATGCATGAAGTACTCAAACTATGTATTTTTTGGCCTCTACTTAGCTTTTGCTGACAAATGTTACAGATAACACGAGTTGGGTCATCTTTATCGATCTGAAAAAATGCCCAGGCTATGCAAGGCTTAGCACCCATGCGACCTGAAGAGCCACCACGACTTGTGGTGAGAGGCAGAGTTGTGTTTGAGGATGCAGTTGTTGACGTGCTTCCAGTACTACGTCTCTGTCCAGGAAGGCGCAACCTGACCTCGTCGTCACTAGCATCTTCCTCCACCTCCTCTGCTGACCTCATCTCTTGGCTGACTGTGGGTTGACAGTAAGTGGGATCTCCGACCTCATCATCATCACCCTGTGCGTTATCACACCCGTCGTCCTCAGAGCCAACCTGTTCCTGCCCTGACAAAAAACTAAAGTTGTCGCTCCAATCAGGTATTTGAGTCTTATCATCGTCTTCCTCATTGTCTCCACCAACAGGAGTTACAGTTTGGGAATGAGGGTCTACATTATGGTCAGAACCTTCTGCGTCTGGTCCTGCATCCGACTCATAAAGATTCTGGGCATCAGTGCAGATCATTTCCTCGTCTGGATTCACAGAAGCGCTGGAGTCGACCTCTGATTCCCAGGCTATAGTATGAGTAAACAGCTCTGCAGACTCAACCATCTGTTCTACCTCATACTCAGACGGGCAGCTGGAGATTTGGGAGCTGTGAGGAAGCAAGTGCGATTTGGGTGACACCTTTGAGGACTGGAGTATTTGTGATGTTGAAGTTGATGTGGAGGAGAGCCCACTTAAAGGAGCACTTGATATCCGTTGAAGCACCTGCTGTTTTTGTGCCTCATCTGGAATTTGTAGCGATTGGCGTGGCCGTAAGAAAGGGATCTTATCACATTGTCCACTAAAAGAAGTAGACATTTTAGTTTGGCTGGAAGATGGTCTTTCTTCTGCACCTACCCCACGGACACAACCTTTTTTCCCCTTCCCAACACGCCTATTCCCCTTTCCACCAGCAGCAGGCCTTTTTCCATTCATTTTGGTGGTTAACTAATTCACAACTCTGGAGTTGTTTGCACAAAAAAACAATGGATGGTAACCGAGCAGAGCTGAGTGGCCAAACTGTGGTATTAGGCCAAAACTATTGGCTGGGCTAGATGCAGAAAAAAATTATTTTTAATTTGCAACCTGATGGAGGTCAGTATAGATGGACTAATAGAACAAGTCCCACACGCTGCTAGAAGCCCAAATATTTTTTCAGAGATAAATGAAGAAAAAAATTATTTTTAATTTGCAACCTGATGGAGGTCAGTATAGATGGACTAATAGACCAAGTCCCACACACTGCTAGAAGCCCAAATATTTTTTCAGAGCTAGATGCAGAAAAAAATTATTTTTAATTTGCAACCTGATGGAGGTCAGTATAGATGGACTAATAGACCAAGTCCCACACACTGCTAGAAGCCCAAATATTTTTTCAGAGCTAGATGCAGAAAAAAATTATTTTTAATTTGCAACCTGATGGAGGTCAGTATAGATGGACTAATAGACCAAGTCCCACACACCGCTAGAAGCCCAAATATTTTTTCAGAGCTAGATGCAGAAAAAAATTATTTTTAATTTGCAACCTGATGGAGGTCAGTATAGATGGACTAATAGACCAAGTCCCACACACTGCTAGAAGCCCAAATATTTTTTCAGAGCTAGATGCAGAAAAAAATTATTTTTAATTTGCAACCTGATGGAGGTCAGTATAGATGGACTAATAGACCAAGTCCCACACACTGCTAGAAGCCCAAATATTTTTTCAGAGCTAGATGCAGAAAAAAATTATTTTTAATTTGCAACCTGATGGAGGTCAGTATAGATGGACTAATAGACCAAGTCCCACACACCGCTAGAAGCCCAAATATTTTTTCAGAGCTAGATGCAGAAATTTTTTTTATTCAATTTGCAACCTGATGGAGGTCAGTATAGATGGACTAATAGACCAAGTCCCACACACTGCTAGAAGCCCAAATATTTTTTCAGAGCTAGATGCAGAAAATTTTTTTATTCAATTTGCAACCTGATGGAGGTCAGTATAGATGGACTAATAGACCAAGTCCCACACACTGCTAGAAGCCCAAATATTTTTTCAGAGCTAGATGCAGAAAAAAATTATTTTTAATTTGCAACCTGATGGAGGTCAGTATAGATGGACTAATAGACCAAGTCCCACACACTGCTAGAAGCCCAAATATTTTTTCAGAGCTACATGCAGAAAAAAATTATTTTTAATTTGCAACCTGATGGAGGTCAGTATAGATGGACTAATAGAACAAATCCCACACGCTGCTAGAAGCCCAAATATTTTTTCAGAGATAAATGAAGAAAAAAATTATTTTTAATTTGCAACCTGATGGAGGTCAGTATAGATGGACTAATAGACCAAGTCCCACACACTGCTAGAAGCCCAAATATTTTTTCAGAGCTAGATGCAGAAAAAAATTATTTTTAATTTGCAACCTGATGGAGGTCAGTATAGATGGACTAATAGACCAAGTCCCACACACTGCTAGAAGCCCAAATATTTTTTCAGAGCTAGATGCAGAAAAAAATTATTTTTAATTTGCAACCTGATGGAGGTCAGTATAGATGGACTAATAGAACAAGTCCCACACGCTGCTAGAAGCCCAAATATTTTTTCAGAGATAAATGAAGAAAAAAATTATTTTTAATTTGCAACCTGATGGAGGTCAGTATAGATGGACTAATAGACCAAGTCCCACACACTGCTAGAAGCCCAAATATTTTTTCAGAGCTAGATGCAGAAAAAAATTATTTTTAATTTGCAACCTGATGGAGGTCAGTATAGATGGACTAATAGACCAAGTCCCACACACCGCTAGAAGCCCAAATATTTTTTCAGAGCTAGATCCAGAAAAAAAATATATTCAGTTTGCAACCTGATGGAGGTCAGTATAGATGGACTAATAGAATGATGCTATGCCCAAAAGATTTTACTTCACTAGGTGCAGTAAAAAAATTGGTATTCTATACACAGGTGGTATATCTTGCAACACAGATAGGCTACTCCACTGACTAACACACTCTGCAATAGGCCAAAAAGGATTAGCTTTGCTAGATTCAGCCAAATGCTGTGAAAAAAACTTGCACAGCACTGGCACAGACCTGCCTGGCAAAAACTGATAGGAACTGATGTAACCTAGTCCTGAAAAGGACTCCAATTACAATTAGTCTTTACTCCCACAATCTATCTATTTAAGAGCACAGACCTGCCTGATAAAAGTCGTAGGAAATGCTGTAACCTAGTCCTTAAAAGGACTGCAATCACAACTATTCCCTACTCCCAAGCTATCTGTATATTTGTGCGAAAATTGGCTTGAAATTAACAAGGTATAGCGCACACAGCAACAGCGGTGCCGTCTAACACGCAGCTGCAGCAGTGAGAAAATGGTGGCGACGGGGAAAATGGCTTGGTCTTATAGGGCAAGGACATGTGACATACACTGCCAATCACACATGCCCTTGCTTGTGTGAAAAAAAGCACTTCGCTCCGTGTGTGCGCTGCTGATAGGCTGACAGATTGCACCTCCCCACTGCAAATGCGGGAAAGAGAAAAAAAAATGGAGATCTTCATTGTTCCTGCAGAGATCCATCCCCTGCCCCTCCCCCCGCCCCGCTGTACACTCAAACTGCGTATTAACATTAATTTTCATCATTACTGAGAAAAAATCCAGTTATGATTTTGGTGCACGAACAGTTATCGAACATAACCTCGAACAGCCGAATTTTTCTCAAATTGTTCGTGTTCGCCGACCGGCTCGAACACCGCCCAAAACAGCTCGAATTTGAGATTGGCGAACAGTTCGAGTAGAACAACGCTCATCTCTAGTCCTAAGAGCACAGTGGCCTCCATAATCCTTAAATGGAAGAAGTTTGGGACCACCAGAAGTCTACCTAGACCTGGCCATCCAGCCAAACTGAGCAATCGTGGGAGAAGAGCCTTGGTGAAAGAGGTAATGAAGAACCCCAAGATCACTGTGGCTGAGCTCCAGAGATGCAGTAGGGAGATGGGAGAAAGTTTCACAAAGTCAGCTATCACTGCAGCCCTCCACCAGTCGGGCCTTTATGGCAGAGTGGCTCGACGGAAGCCTCTCCTCAGTGCAAGACATATGAAAGTGTGCATAGTGTTTTGCTCAAAAACACATGAAGGACTCCCAGACTATGAGAAATAAGATTATCTGGTCTGATGAGGCGAATATATAACTATTTGGAAATAATTCTAAGCGGTATGTGTGGAGAAAACCAGGCACTGCTCATCACCTACCCAATACAATCCCAACAGTGAAACATGGTGGTGGCAGCATCATGCTATGGGTGTGTTTTTCATCTGCAGGGACAGAACGACTGGTTGCAATTGAAGGAAACATGAATGTGGCCAAGTACAGAGACATCCTGGAAGAAAACCTCTTCCAGAGTGCTCTGGACCTCAAACTTGGCTGAAGGTTCACCTTCCACCAATTGCAGTTGAACTTCAGGTGATTTCAGAGTAAAAAATACATCTCTCAGTTCAAAAAATATTTTTTCCTGTGCCAAAAGTCATACAGTGCTATAAGCCAGCTACTACGTCAGTGGTGGTCAAATTCAGCTTGTACGCACAGTCACATCTATATATATTTTTGGTTGGCAGGCAGAGTCCACCAAAGGTTTTTTACTGTGGCAAAGTTGATCCAGTCTGCTAAAAGGCAGATCCTATTTTAGTGGCATTGAACTTGTCCTGGTTTCACAGTAAAAAAAAAACTACTCTTATTAGGCCAGTCCAAAAAATATATTTTCCTGTGCCAAAAGTCATACAGTGCTATAAGCCAGCTACTACGTCAGTGGCGGTCAAATTCAGCTGGACGCAGAGCTTATGCAGAGTAACCCAAAAATATTTTTTGCTCTGAGTAATGTGATACAGCTGGCTAGTTCTGAGTTTGGAATATTTTGGAGCATATATTCTATTTCATACTGGCCTCATCCACATTAAAAAAAATATGTCTTCTGTTCCTAAAGTACTACAACATGGGACATCTCAGTTTGAAATTGTTTGGAGAATATCAGCCTCATGCACACTGACAAATTTCTTTTGTCTGTTAGTAATGTTATACGGCAGGCCATATCTTACCTTGTCATTTAGTATCGCTGAAATTCAGGTGTGTGCTGAGCTATTGCACAGGGAAAAAACATTTTTTAATTTAGTTAATTGCAGAAGCCCTTATGTCTGGACAGTGTAGATGCTTCCTGCGCTTTGATTGGCTGGCCGTGCTTTCCTCAGTTAAATTTGCTGCCCACAGGAAAAAAAAAATAAAAAAATGCGCAGCTGATCTGACCTGTTCTAAGCTCTCCACAGTCCCCACACTCACCTGGCACATGTCACCGCTCATCATACACTTGCACTAATGCTAACAAAACTGTTCAAAATGCTGTGGTTGCCCTGTATTTGCGGTCCTGCGCAAATTTGTCAAACTTTTCCGATTTTAAGAAAATTTGCATGCCTTTGCGATCACGAATCCGAATGTGCCATATTCGTGCCGAATTTCAAACTTTCAAACATTCGCCGAACAAATTCGCTCAACAACACTACTCAGAAGGACTGTTGATTCAGTTGGATATATATATACACTGCTCAAAAAAATAAAGGGAACACTTAAACAACAGAATATAACTCCAAGTAAATCAAACTTCTGTGAAATCAAACTGTCCACTTAGGAAGCAACAGTGATTGACAATCAATTTCACATGCTGTTGTGCAAATGGAATAGACAATACTTGGAAATTATTGGCAATTATCAAGACACCCTCAATAAAGGAGTGGTTCTGCAGGTGGGGACCACAGACCACATCTCAGTACCAATGCTTTTTGGCTAATGTTTTGGTCACTTTTGAATGTTGGTTGTGCTTTCACACTCGTGGTAGCATGAGATGGACTCTACAACCCACAGAAGTTGCTCAAGTAGTGCAGCTCATTCAGGATGGCACATCAATGCAAGCTGTGGCAAGAAGGTTTTCTGTGTCTGTCAGCATAGTGTCCTGAGGCTGGAGGCGCTACCTGGAGACAGGCCAGTACACCAGGAGACGTGGAGGGGGCCGTAGGAGGGCAACAACCCAGCAGCAGGACCGCTACCTCCGCCTTTGTGCAAGGAGGAACAGGAGGAGCACTGCCAGAGCCCTGCAAAATGACCTCCAGAAGGCCACAAATGTGCCTGTGTCTGCACAAACGGTTAGAAACCGACTCCATGAGGGTGGTATGAGGGCCCGACATCCACAGATGGGGGTTGTGCTCACAGGCCGACACTGTGCAGGACGCTTGGTATTTGCTAC